>NW_025939809.1:0-39713 GCF_000764305.2 Hyalella azteca | reverse complement strand
CATGTCGGGTGATGTCGTGCCATCATGTCGGGTGATGCCGTGCCATCATGTCGGGTGATGCCGTGCCATCATGTCGGGTGATGCCGTGCCATCATGTCGGGTGATGCCGTGCCATCATGTCGGGCGATGCCGTGCCATCATGTCGGATGATGCCGTGCCATCATGTCGGGCGATGCCGTGCCATCATGTCGGATGATGCCGTGCCATCATGTCGGGTGATGTCGCGCCATCATGTCGGGTGATGTCGTGCCAATATGTCAGGTGATGTCGTGCCAACATGTCAGGTGATGTCGTGCCAATATGTCAGGTGATGTCGTGCCGACATACAACCCCTGCAATTGTGTGATGTGTTGCACACAACACGTGTTGCATCGCGCGCAACACAAGCCCATGTCTGTTGCCGCGCAGCAGCTTGTGCTGCAGCTCCTAATTTGCTCTCGCTTCTAATTGAAAATGTCACTATATGCTCGTTACATTCAGTAACTTTGTTACGCCTTCCACAGCTCTAGACAATATTGATGTATAGACCTAAACCAACGCATGCATCAACGTCCACTTCTCCTTATCTCAGAATAATTAATAAACCTCGTTAAATTTACGCCAATTAGTGGACCACTGGAGTGAGGCGCGGGCAGCGAGCGTCAGCGCAATGCCTGCGCTCGCTTGCCCAGGAACAGCGCGCGAATTCGGCAGATATTACCCCACCACACCCGTCCTTCCCCCCACCACACCCGTCCTCCTTCCCCGCTATACCCGTCCTCCTCCCCGCTATACCCACCCCACCACCCCCGTCGGAAGGGGGAGGCCCCGCGGTCGCGGCGTGACGCAAGCAGATCGGCTGCTGACGTCATCCACACGAAGCTGTGCCTCTGCTGTGCTTGAAATTGCAGAGCGCGCCTGTACCAGCGCTTGATATTGCACAGCGCGCCTGTACCAGCGCTTGATATTGCACAGCGCGCCTGTACCAGCGCTTGATATTGCACAGCACGTTGCACAGCACGCCTGTACCGTCCCCGCAACGGCGCACAGAGATCCCCGGACCCATGCAATATAAGTAAGCTTATCAACTGAATAACACGATAAGAGGATTAAATGAATGCAATTAATCGGGCTAATACAAGAATGAGAATTTTCTGTGGCACACTGAAGTTACAAATTGTGTTGCTAAGAAATATACAATGCAGTCTTCTTTGCTTCGTAATCCTCAGCGGTCCCATTAACTCCTCATCATGATGATTTTTCCACCAGCCGAGGAGCAACGATAGCCCCTCGAACCTTTGCGTGTCTGCAAACTGAGGGGAGCTGAGGGCACGTCCAGAAATACCCATCCATATGGCCGTAACAGCAAGCTGGTCTTAACACCATATGTAAGCGTCCACCTGGAAACTGAGGGGAGCTGAGGGCACGTCCAGAAATACCCGTCCATATGGCCGTAGCAGCAAGCTGGTCCTAACACCATATGTAAGCGTCCACATGGAAACTGAGGGGAGCTGAGGGCACGTCCAGAAATACCCGTCCATATGGCCGTCGCAGCAAGCTGGTCCTAACACCATATGTAAGCGTCCGCTCTCACCAATTCAACACAAAGCTCGCATAATATCACGACAAATAATAATTATATCAGAATTCAGAGTAAACAAACTAGTAAAAATTAATTCCCCGAAATTTTTTTAATACTTCTCTGGGTAACTCTTGTTAGTCAAGCTATTAGATTAGAATGGTATTGACGCCTCAAAATAAATTCGAGGACAAATGGTTCAAAATATGCGAGTATTTGAAGTGAGAAGAGAAACTAACACTGGCACGCGAGTCACAGCTAGCTAGCCGTAGGTGGCGGTTAGGTGTGATTAAGCTGGAATATTTAGTGTGACAACAAATCCTACAAAATTAAAGGTCATTTCTTGACCTTTGGCAAAGCACAAGTTCTTTAATCCTCTATAATCTCACGCTAAATAATACATCACTTAGTATCAAACCAATAACGTCTTCCTCGTGTGCTGCATCCAGAATATTGTCTATGTTTACATAGCCTTAATTAACAGCAATTACTCTTGCGATTTGCCAGAAAGAGAAATGCTATTCGAACTTGTACATTTCAGGAAATAATTATTGAAATTGCGCGATGCTTCACAATGAATACCTTTTCCTGTTAATTTTCCTACAGAGAAACAAATGTCACGTCACGCTTCAAATGACACGCTTCATTAATCTCTTCAGAAGAAGACATACATGAAGTGTATAATTATGTATATATTATATGAATACAATTGGGAAGTTGTTGCAATAGCAACCAATAATATCAGCTCTACTGCACAACAATTATATATCGTGCGTAAGAAATAGCCTAATGAACTCGCATCAGATACAGAGATATTTCAAGAGCAGGAAGACTCCACCCTTGGAATGGCCATTAAAGGACCTCATTGTAAACGCCTTCGTAAATTGCGGCCGGAGACATCACACCGCTGCCTCCCACGCAGGAGCGATTCTCGACAAAAAATCACGGACCAAACACTTATCAATATAAAGACGCCCATACAGAAGCTGAGCGCACTGCATATAGCAACACTATAACCCAACCCGTCGCAAGGGACAAGCGGAGTGACCAGCGGAAATTTCAGGATTTCTCGAGTCACGACGGATATATGCGGGTGTTGACGTGGCAGGTAACTTGGTCTTACGTGGCAGGTAACTTGGCCTTACGTGGCAGGAAACTTGGCCTTACATGGCAGGTAACTTGGCCTTACGTGGCAGGAAACTTGGCCTTACGTGGCAGGTAACTTGGCCTTACATGGCAGGTAACTTGGCCTCACGTGGCAGGTAACTTGGCCTTACGTGGCAGGTAACTTGGCCTGACGTGGCAGGTAACTTGGCCTTACGTGGCAGGAAACTTGGCCTTACGTGGCAGGTAACTTGGCCTTACATGGCAGGTAACTTGGCCTCACGTGGCAGGTAACTTGGCCTTACGTGGCAGGTAACTTGGCCTCACGTGGCAGGTAACTTGGCCTTACGTGGCAGGAAACTTGGCCTTACGTGGCAGGTAACTTGGCCTTACATGGCAGGTAACTTGGCCTGACGTGGCAGGAAACTTAGCCTCACGTGGCAGGAAACTTAGCCTCACGTGGCAGGTAACTTGGCCTTACGTGGCAGGTAACTTGGCCTTACGTGGCAGGTAACTTGGCCTTACGTGGCAGGTAACTTGGCCTTACGTGGCAGGTAACTTAGCCTTACAACATCACGACGGATATAAGGTGGCCGTTGAGGCGACTTCATTAAGCTCGATTTTGCTGCAGCGGAAGCGCTATACGCAATGATGTGGCGTATAGGACATAACATGTTTCTTTATAGGATTAGGGAAATGTGAGCTAAGAATACAGAGTACAATAAACGAGATAAATACTCTCTCAACGAAAAATATCATGCAGAATATGTAATTATGTAATCGTAAAATATGTCTCCACTGGATTTACTTAGCAGCCTTGCCATACGCATTATGTAAAAATGGAGCATGGCATATAGGAAGTCAATTGATGGCCCTGAGATAACGGTAAATGGGTGAGCAGTTCATCACACATCATCGTCAGGACGGTCAGCACACGTCTTAGAACACATCTACGGCGCTGACATGCCGAATAAAGACGATCTCTGCGCACGCTAACGAGCTTGCGGACAACGGACATCAATAACGGACGTAGTTGAAGGTGAATATATGAGATTAATGCATGGAAAATTGACAAAGATAGCGGGTTTAGCTATCATTGACAGTATTAAATTAACTAAAGATAATTTAGCGATATGGAGCTGCGTGCCGCCTTAAATGCTTGAGGAACTGTGCAGAAGAGACTGGCCATGAGGATGGACCATAGGAGTTTAGCAGCGTGGCCATTAGGATAAACCATTATGTTTAGCAGCGTGGTCATTAGGATGGACCATTATGTTAGCAGCGTGGCCATCAGGATGGACCATAGGAGTTTAGAAGCGTGGCCATTAGGATAAACCATTATGTTTAGCAGCGTGGCCATCAGGATGGACCATAGGAGTTTAGCAGCGTGGCCATTAGGATAAACATTATGTTCAGCAGCGTGGCCATGAGGATGGACCATTATGTTAGGCAGCGTACGTTTTCATGTCAAGACAAGAGGCGATGGCTACTGAAGCCACGCCCTACCCAAAATCGCTCAGTTAAATCACAGGCGCATGCTTTGCCATTAGTCTCCAAGATAACCATCCTGTAATTCCATTCTATTAATATAATTTCTTAAAATACACACGATCCGTGAGCTGCCTCTACTATGGGGATGAAGTGAGGTTGTCTGTTCCGTTTATTCCGCGGAATGTGGTACAGAGAACGGTGAATAATGTTATTTAATTTTCAGAAGAGTACTACAAGTTCACCCAAAATTCTTGCGGTAAGGGAACCATGCCAGAGGAACGCTTGGGTCCTCGCTCCGCACAAGTACACATCGTCAGGCAGGTTATGTAATCTAAAGCAAGATCAATGCATATAAAATAAGTCCGGTTGTACACACTATTACAATTTGTAGCTGCAGAAGTGCTCCAAGATCAATGTGCGCAAGGTCGATGTAAATTCAGTAATTACAAGCCATTTATTTGGGCCTGCAGCTGTTGTAGCAACTTCACTGTTTGCAGCAGAAAAAGAATTAATTATAAGCTAATAGTTTGTACCTTCACCTGTGGCGGCAACTGCGCGGAATGCAGCAGTAAATGCATTAATCTTATTAAATAAATGCATTAAATGCATCAATCAGTGACCCTTACATAGTTGTTGCAACGCTAAGTGCAGGCTTTGAAACAACGAAATAACGAAGGAGCGCCATCCTTTAATTGCTGCTCCAATAAACTGAAGTTGTTTTATTAAACCTGCAGACTAAAAGTTAACAACGCAGTTAATACTTGGAATTGATCCTAGGGCTGAAGATTTGAGTTGTATAAGAAACCATCTACCTATAATTTTAAACTAATATATATTACCTAATAGCAATTATAAAAATTATCCGGTTAAAATGTAGCACAAGTTTAACTGAGTGCTTTAAAAATGTGGGCAGATGATACATTGATTGGAACGTCACGTATTAATTTAGCTCGAGGAAAGTATACGGTTAATAGTAAAATATACCGTAAATATATACGATACAAAAAATGCTTGATGTAAGATATCCCCAAGACAAGAAGATTTCTCGGACATCATTAATTAAATGAGTTCTCTGATGAAAAATTTCAGGATATAAATCGGCAGTAATAAGAGGTTAAATAAATGGAAAGCATTCCAATATATATTTTACGTATAATTAAGTAGTGGAATCTTAGCTGCATGAGGGGACGTCGGTTAAATGAACGCGGATGAGGAATGCTTTATTATGAGTCAGCGAGTAAAGTCCAACAGAAATGCCATGAAGAGAACGCCACATCATTCAGAGTCCGAGAAAGTGTATGTCATGCCCAATACTCTTAACTTGACGATTCTCAGCACGTACGAGCGACTGACCACAAACGCGAAGAGTCTTCAGAAAAAATAAGTTAAATATGCCGCAACGACACAGAATTTGCAGGCCTTGAGAAACGCTCGCGTCCGACGATGTAGGATTGAGTTTTATTTGCTCTTGCGCGCGCATGTATCCACATTAGGATTTTAATACGAGTACGTACATCCTTTCCCAAAAATTACGCAAATTTCACGGAAATTCAAAATCAGTCTTCACTCATCTAATACAGTCTTCACTCATCTAATGTACAGTCTTCTCTTATCTAATGTACAGTCTTCTCTTATCTAATGTACAGTCTTCTTTTATCTAATGTACAGTTTCCACTTATTTAACGTACAGTCTTCTTTTATCTAATGCACAGTCTTCACTTATGTAACGTACAGTCTTCTCTTATATAAAGTACAGCCTTCACTTATGTAACATACAGCCTTCTCTTATCTAACGTACAGTCGTCACTTATCTAACGTACAGTCGTCACTTATCTAACGTACAGTCTTCACTCATCTAATATACAGTCGTCGTTCATCTAATGTACCGTGTAACGTACGTAGTCTTCAAGTAACGTACAGCCTTCTCTTATCTGAAGTACAGTCATTACTTGTGTAACGTACAGTATAACACAGCCTCAATGAAGCCTCAAGTGGGGAAGGCCAGGAACAAACTTGCTCCTGAGACAAGAAACTGCCACGTGGGCGGTGAAGGTGAGCACGCGTGGCGGCTATACAGTGGGCGTGGGTCATCCTGACACACTCAGTACCTTTAAAGCACCTTTACGATGCAGCTTTTATATGTGATCACGAACATGCAACAAATCACACACATATAAGTTTTAACACCCACTCGCATATTAAAGAAACTTCTGTTCCATGACAACTCATGGACACATTTCAAAGAGCTCACATTTCACACATTTTCACATTCAAGAGCTCACATTTCACACATTTTCACATTCAAGAGCTCACATTCCACATTTCTTCTTATTGATATAGCCATCAATACAGTGGAGAATAAATCACGTTCGAAAAGCATACCCAGTATGTCGCTCCAATCTGTAACGGTGTTATCATAGCGGCAGATAAGGGATTAACAGAGCTCAACTTATATACGCAGCTCACAAAATTCATATCAAATTGATAAGCAATGAGAAACATAAACTTTTATTTAGTGGCAGCTATTGAGGAAATAAATTCGAATTTTTAAATGTAAAACTAGCTGACTTGAAACGTCAATTAAAAAAAACTTAGGCAGCAATTTGAGAAACTTAAGCATGGATGTCTGACAATAAAAACAATAAAGAGAAGGCGAAATTATGCAAACACTTACATAAAAGTAATAAACGAAAAATTAAACGTTTATTCAATACATGAAAAAGTCCATCAGGACGTCAGCAGAAATAAGCAAGAACCGCAAAATAAATTCATTCACTATAGTCCATACTCATAATGTTCCACCTGTCAAATGTGACAAGCGCAGTGTTGTCCAAAGACATGACAAGATTGACTCGACAATGTAGAGAAGCTAAACCAGAGGGTATATTGAGAATAGCTGGTAGGCGCTACGACGCGAGCTACAAGTTAGACTTGTGTAGGCGCTACGATACAAGCTACAAGTTAGACTTGTGTACATCTACAAGTTAGGCAAGAGCGCGGCCGCTGCGACGATCGCCACCGGATGCGTAGCGCAGCGGATGTAGTGGCCAGGCAGCGCGCGAGACGAACAGTCGCCAACTCTCTCAGGCTGAAGTTATGAACACTACTTGTTTAACTCGCCTGCAAATAGTGCTGCTAAATTTAACATCACGAGTAGATTTTAACGAATAGTGACGAACGGATAGTTGTTGGAAATTATGCACTGAGGATTGACCAATATTTAACGCATACGCTGACCATTTGACCGAAGAAAACAGGGCGCTGACAATTTGGCAAAGGAAGACAGAGGACGCCGACCATTTGACCAAGGAGGACGCTGAATATTTGACCAACTCCGAATTGAGAACAAGCAAGAACGAAGGAAAAAAAGAGAGCATGATAGCTGAGAACGGCAACAGACACACGAACAACAGAACACGGAGCAGCAACAACAAGCATATGAACAGGAAAGCTGAGAACGGCTACAGGCACCCAGGATACGGTGAGCGTAGAGCGACAACAAGCACAAATGAGAACAGGTCTCGCAGCGAGCGACTAGGCGGCAACCGCACCTGGTCGCCAGGGCATAGCAGCGGCAGTGAAAGTGATGCGCCAGAAACCAACGCAGCACCAGGTGTACTGCATTATTATACGCTAGCTAAGAGCAGGGACCAGCGCGCCACCGGGTGTACTGCAGTATTATACGCAAACTAAGCGTAGGGACTTATTATACGCTAACTAAGAGCAGGGACCAGCGCGCCACCGGGTGTACTGCAGTATTATACGCTAACTAAGAGCAGAGACCAGCGCACCACCGGGTATACTGCAGTATTATACGCTAAATAAGCATACATTCAATCAATTAAACATGCTTTATGAACGTCACATCTATTCACTCGCCGAATAATGAACGTCACATCCAACAACTTCACTTTCGTTTTCATCGCTCGAGTTGCTCACCACTCGTTATTTTGGCAGGCATGTTTACCCTTATACATCCATTAGTATACAAATGGTCTACATTACAAGTAATGAAATCACACACTGAATCATTAACTCTCATAATATTCCAAAGGTGTTAAGCTGCCACGTCTATATACGGTCTTGAGTGACAATCGTAGCCCCAAAAGTTGCAGGTAAGGTTAGGTAAGTATAAAAGACGCCATACAAATAGAGCCATCGCGAACAACTATACCTTCACTTGTGTCGATTTGATTTGAAGGATTAACGGCAAAGGAATGCACGATATGTTCTATATGATTTTTCTTCAATTCACTTCGTGTAATGAACGAGTGAGTCCATTCAGTGATGAGATTCTTGTACATGTAACTAACACTGTTGCAATGCCATCTAAGAACACACGCGAGGTTAAAAACAAATCAATCGGAAATAAGCAACTCACACAGAATTTAATATTTCTGGACTTTTCCTGCAGGGAAATTGCTCAACAATGAAAGTTTAGAAACCAGCTGATCACGACAAACACGGAGTAGCAGCACTTTAACGAGCACGCATCGAGCTACTGAGCGAAAGAACACAATATGCGATGAAGTCAAGTTAGGCAAGGGAATATATGATGAGATAGACTCGACGTCAGATGCTCTCCATACAAAGGCAGGCTTGTACTCAAGTACAGAGGTATCGTGCGATGGTGCGCATCACTTCACAGCAACATCACTCCACACATGCATAGTAGCGCGATGCCGTGATAAAGTTCATGTTGAATGTTTTGTTCAGAAGAACAGGCAACACACGGTAGTTTGTGTTTTATGGTCTTACATTTATTGTACGCATTCAATACCTGCGCGATCGTTGCAAAGCAATGAAGCGAGGCATATCAAGAGGGCATTCTAGATATGACGTGTTTATTGAAGTTTATTACCAGTCTATCAAGAGCGTTACCATTCAATAAGAAAAGGATAATTCTGTTCGTAGTTTCATTGAATGAAAGGTGGGGAAAAAACTTATTGGAATTATGTAATCATCATAGAATTTGGTGGTAAATGATTTATTAATGACAACATTAGAGGTAAAAATTATTACTCATGATGATACGATAACATACGGTGGAGTAAGAATAAGATATTTTTTGAACTACGATAAAGATATTCCAGCGAATGTATTCGTCTCGGTGTGATGAACTTTACGACACAAGGAGGAATTGGATATTATGGGGCGGTCGTAAATTTTTTTGGCCATTTACAGGTTACTCGTAAATCCTATGAACAAAAAACTTGGGGCAATACATAATTCGAAAAAAATATTTGGTCCATTTTTGCAATAAGATAACTTTTAAATGATTTAAAAGGAAAAAATACCAACAGGAATCTCCATATTTTCATTGAACACGTTCGAGTGACCCGCTCCATCATTCGTTAAAAACTTCAATAATATATAAAATCATGATTAATAATTATATTTGTATAGTATATAATTATATTAGTATTATTAGTATATATTAGTATATATTATATTAGTATTAGTATAATTATATAATAATTATATTAGTATATATTAATCAGGAGTATACAGTTGAAATTATGGTGAATTTAATTGACATTTTCTTGCTTATAAATTCACGGTTAATTTTAGATTACAGCACACTAACGAAAGAATCATTTTTGTTCCGAACAGACAAGCCATTGTTAGACGGTCTCTAATGAAGACCTAACGCAATTTCTCGTCTGTATTTCTGTCTCGGAAAACTTGACGCAAATCTCGGCGTAGGCTTAGCTCAGATGCGGCAATAGGACTACCATATACTAATACATACTAATATCCACTTCTACTAATTACTGTTTCAATCAACTACTACATAATATAATGCAGTAATTACAACATTCGGCAGCCTGTTATAGGACTTTTGTGGCTAATTGACTACTATAAATTCGAACAACTGACCAAAGTGGCGCTAAACGTTAGCGGTAGCAGCCTAGCAGTAGCACCGGCACCGCGTTACGCCCTAGTGAAACGCGTTCAGCACGCATCAAGTGTAAAGTAACACGGTAACCCGATACTAAGTCCGCCGCCATATTAAATGTCGTCAATATTTTCAGTAGTCGCAGCTCTGGCAGCAAGAGTTTACGTCTACCGCCGTAGCGAGATTACCGTCCTCGATCAGTATGGGACAGAAGGTTAAAACGTGACTTATACGCGTGACGCTTCAACTCTAAAGCAACAACACCGCAACACGGTGGCGGTGCACAGCGACGTGGTAGAGGCACTGCAACGCGGAGGTAGTGCAACGAGATGGCAGTGCACAGCGACGAGGTGGAGGCACTGCAACGCGGAGGTAGTGCAACGAGATGGCAGTGCACAGCGACGAGGTAGAGGCACTGCAACGCGGAGGTAGTGCAACGAGATGGCAGTGCACAGCGACGAGGTGGAGGCACTGCAACGCGGAGGTAGTGCAACGAGATGGCAGTGCACAGCGACGTGGTAGAGGCACTGCAACGCGGAGGTAGTGCAACGAGATGGCAGTGCACAGCGACGAGGTGGAGGCACTGCAACGCGGAGGTAGTGCAACGAGATGGCAGTGCACAGCGACGTGGTAGAGGCACTGCAACGCGGAGGNGCTAACGCTATAACTTCTAGAATGACGCAAGCAAACGATGCTGTACTGGAGTTAGCGCTGACGCTATAACTTCTAGAATGACGCAAGCAAACGATGCTGTACTGGAGTTAGCGCTGACGTTATAACTTCTTGAATGTCGCAAGCAAACGATGCTGTACTGGAGTTGGCGCTAACGCTATAACTTCTAGAATGACGCAAGCAAACGATGCTGTACTGGAGTTGGCGCTAACGCTATAACTTCTAGAATGACGCAAGCAAACGATGCTGTACTGGAGTTAGCGCTGACGTTATAACTTCTTGAATGACGCAAGCAAACGATGCTGTACTGGAGTTGACGCTAACGCTATAACTTCTAGAATGACGCAAGCAAACGATGCTGTACTGGAGTTAGCGCTGACGCTATTAAGCTACAGGCAGCGTACGGCCAACAGCGGAGCGAATGAATGGACGCTTCCATAAGAGGACATTTGAGGGGGCCAAGAGAGCCGAAAAAATCAGACATTTAAATCTGACAAGTTTTGAAACACATTCTTGATATTGTTGTTATCACTTTAAGGCTGCTAGTAGGTCGTACAGAGTTGAGATGTTCATGGTAACTATCGAGACTTATGAACATTTCAAGATAAGGATAAAGATAACCAGGACGCAGCTCTACACACACACGCTCACACGACCAAGGCCAGAGCCACACTGAGATGCTCGGGCTGCAGCAGCAGCATGAGTCCCTTTTCTGGACAGTAGAGGAGTGAACCTTTAGCCCTCAGATTTATCCTTACCCTCAAGTCTTCAGGTTATTTTCAGCTCTAGGATTTACTACTTACACCTCCTACATATACCGAGCCTATATGACTTTTGGCTTTCAAACGAAGAACTTAAATTTTTAAACAACTAGTCGTTGCAGCTTGGGTTCTAGCACGCTGGTTTAGAGGGCTCAATTTGGGCTTAATTTTTGCTATTCTTGGCGTTACTTCGGCGTTACTAAGCAACACGGGGCACTAGCCGTTAACTAAGCAACACGGGGCACTAGCCGTTAACTAAGCAACACGGGGCACTAGCCGTTAACTAAGCAACACGGCGCACTAGCCGTTAACTAAGCAACACGGCGCACTAGCCGTTAACTAAGCAACACGGCGCACTAGCCATTAACTAAGCAACACGGGGCACTAGCCGGTAACTAAGCAACACGGCGCACTAGCCGTTAACTAAGCAACACGGAGCACTAGCCGTTAACTAGCGACTTGCTTACCGTGTCATGGCTACCCTGAAGGCATCTCACCTGCAATAAAAAAATGTTCATTTACAACAATTTCACATGAAATTAGGTTGGTAAAACGTTATTTTTGACTGAAATAGCGGCAGGAAGGCAGTTTCAGCACACAAAATTGTGTAATAAACTTAAATTTATAGATTAGATAAATAGATGCAGTGCAATACTATAATTTTGTATACATAAAATTTAAATGTGAGTCCACATAAAAAAGGGCCAATAACTAAAACAAATACGAGCAGCAGATGGGAATTAAAAAGAATGAAAAGAGGGTGCGAAAAAACTTAATATAACGTATTCGTGGTCTTGAAAATAAATCTGATGCAGTGAATATTTTAAAACGATGGAGTTTTAAAAAATTATTCGAATGTGTGGTAAGAACCTTATACGATATACGTACATGACTAAATGACTTATCCTTTAATTGAGGCATCATCGCCAAAGGTCGCAATGTGACTGGTAATGAGACTTTTCAACTGCGCACGCTAACATCTGCGGCTGAATATCTACACAAAATATCGAGAAACGCATCGAGCAATTCTTATCCGATACCGAAACTTTATCTTTTAGGCCGTGACGGCAATAATTCAACATCTCACTCTGAACCAAGAAAAAATCTTTCACTCAATAAATAAATAAAATATAACTCAGTACTCACTGCAGTGAGTGACAGAGCGCGTATTTGCTCGTCGACGAAAACGTGAAGTCAGACGGATGACGTGCAGTCAGTGCAACAGACGGACAGACGGACATGGCGAGCACAATGGTGCATTTTTTCCATAAATGAGAAAATGCGCTAAAAATTTTCACCTGTAAATCAGCATCAGTTAAGCAAATGTTCTGTGAAGAAATGAGAGCCATCACATGGACGTATATAAGGCCTCTGCCACGGCAAGCGGCCACCAACACCCGCCACAGATGCTCCGACACGCGCGACGTCCACGCTACAACATCTCACTTCTATTTCGCTGCAGAAACTTGTTCCTCATCATTTTTATAACAGGCACTTCCTGTAGCAAACTAGAGTTATGCTACAGAAATTTTTTTTTGAATTGTAAGATTTCAAAGCGCTTGCAAGTGTAAATGAATTGAACTAAGGCGAGGTAAACACAAATGTGGAAAAATCCCCAAGAGGTTCGATACAAGCATGCATGCTCAACCGAAGAGCTGAATGGAATCTATGCCTGAGGAAATTGAGGAGCTTTGCCAACAAAACAAATTTAGATGGTCTCAATGTTTGGTTTGAAGTCAGCAATGAGGATTTTTCTACCGGACTGTTGTAATATAATTACATGAACACGAATAGAGCGCTATTCTTCCGTCACATCGATTAAGAACATACAAACTACGATTTAAACACTCTTACGTCGAAAAATACTGCGTGTGGAAAACAAGTGGCAGATACTTCAGGCCAAACTCTCCCACAACCCTTATTTACGCAACAATACTGTTATGGTTGCAACTCGAAAATTCAATGAACTACTTATCAGTAGAAAAAAATTCAAAATACCTGCGATCAATGCAAGAAGAAGATTCTTGGCTTTATTGATGTTCTTGAGGTACTTCATTTGGTGCGGCTCGGAGTAATTTCTTTCTCGTATTGTGATCCCGGAAACTTGTGTGCTAGCAGTTGTGCTCCTTGCACTACGGGTGACGTTATTTATCAGGTCGGGCAAAATGGACTCAACGGGACGAATTCCATCGTTAGAATTCAAATTTTTTGAATGAGGAACGGCAGAGTTGTTAGACTTGCAGCAGCAATTTCCCTCACATTTGCCATCGACAACAATATTGCCAGGAGAGCAACGGCACGTGCAGAGCTTGTTTTCGTATGCGCAAGTAGGGTTGTTTCCGACGCCCTCGTCACCGCTTCGGTTATTGCAACTGCTGCTGCTGCGACTATTGTTGTCGTCTTCATCGCTACACCGACTGTTACAACCACTATTGCAGCTCTCATAGAGTTCGGTGCTGCTCCGACTGTTGCAACCACTATTACAGTTCTCAGAAACTTCAGTGCTGCTCCGACTGTTATATCCACTGCTGTCACTGCCGCTGTTGCAATTTCTAGATTTCTCGTCACTGCCGCGACTATTATAACCACTACTATAGTTCTCAGTTCCACTGGCACTCGTATACTCAGTGCATACGTTAGGCTCAGTATCTACGCGGTCGCTATTGCAGCAACAACTACTGCAGTGACAGGTCACATCAAAGTTCTTGTTGGGTTTCCAAACGCCGCGGTCCTTACGGAGCTCCAATTTTGAGCCTCCTTTGCATATTGTTTTTGGTGCGGGATGCTGGGCAGTTTGATGAGATGCAAGGAGCAGATGATGCCTTCCCTCTGAGACGAGATGACCAGGAGTCATGTCAAATGAGTCCACGTTTAAGCTATCTCCATCAACGTGTTCAACGTTTATTATCAACGCTCTAGAACCCGAGTTGCATGTATCGAAAGGACCTAATTCGTCTACACTGAACTTCGAAGCATCGCTTGATTCGAGACTAGCGTCTTCCTTATGAATGGGTACTATGTCAGAATATAAGTTTACGCATTTCGTAGGCAACACCACAGAACTTTCATCAGAAAAAAGTTCGTTGGAGATACACAGGTTGACATTGTCGACATCAACTGCGTCTGACTTGACGTAGGTTGGGTATCTCGGGATGTTGACGTCGGCTCCTAACAGTTTATCGCTCAAGCGAAATCGCAGCAATTTTTTCAAGATTGAGAAACAGTCCGCCTCAGAAAAAGATTGTTCATGACTCTTCGGAGACATAAATGGCGTGTGGTTTTTTATTTCAATCGATTTGTGCCTTGATTGCGCACCAAACGATTTGTCGAGATCTGGGGTGAATACATCGTGAGTCAGGGAATAATTTTCGTTGCAACCGCTATGTCCGATGCACACAATGTTCCCATCACTGCATTGCCGCAGATTTTTTCCAGTAGTTTTTGCCATGGCGGGAATATTTCGTGAAAATTCCAGCGACGCAGCGCCATCGGTTTGTGTTCGAGGTAAGCTAGATTTCGCACTATGAAGACCGGCCAATTTACTCAACTTTATTCCAGCAGCTTCCACAATAGATTCTATGTTGGCTTCTTCGTCGACTAACTGCGCCTTAGAAGACGCAACGGCCGCTCCCAGGCTGTTGCTCGTCCATTCGTTGCAGGGAAGCGGCCCAAAGCTACGGACATTTTCGTCACTGAGATCTACGTCATTCGAGTAGTGCCGCGTAGAATTTTGGTCTAGTGATTGCGGTGTTCTTTTCGGACGACGTAAGTCCGCTTCAACGCCGCAATCAATTCTGCACTTCTCGTCTTTGCTTAAAATGTCACTACAATCAGACCGTAGAAACAGCACGCGGAACATAAACGCTATCAGGAAACGATCCAAACGAGAAAAATTATCAGCACGATCAGTCGATTGCACCTTCTTTGTTGGTATAATGCCGACCCTTGGATGCTCTTCAGTGATCGATTTTAGATTTTTGTTTGTATGCAAATCAGGATACTCCTGTTCAGACGGAGCAATAAAGTCATGGGCGACCGCTTCATCGTACAATCCAGCGCTCGCCTCAGCGCCGTACCAAGCGCCGCTCCTCAGGGAGATCAGCAGCGCCGGGTCATCGCCGTCTTCGGAAGGCATGGCTACGGCGCCCACGGGGCAAGTTGCGCAACTATAACATTCTGCAGTATTTATCAGTTAACAAAGCCTTTAAGTGTGATACTCGTGTTCCACCGATTTCGAAAAACCGTCCACCGTCCAAAGTACAACGCATCTGCTACTAGACGAACAATAAGCCTCCGTCCGAGGAATGCACAAAACAGGAGTTCTGCCGAAGCATCGTCTTGTTCTGCAGCCCAACGAAACTAGCGTCCCATCAGCGGACGTACTTGGCGCCGACATTTGGGGCGGCACAGCAACCCAAGTCAGTGTGAAGTGACGGTTTGTTTGCTGTCGATGAATATGTATATCAAGCACCGAGATCCGCAGGTCCGAATTTGTACCTCTCAGTTCGAAACTAGAGTAGGAAATTTCAGCTTTAGTAGTTGAGGGTAATTGGGCACCAGGACTGGTGTGGTTGTGGCTACGTCGCCGACTGTGGAGAACTGAGAGCAATCGCGAGCGCGCCTCACGAGAACGACTGGAAAATGCGCAGCGTTGAGAAGATCTGCTCACGGGTTTAGCAGCTAATCCCATCCCGGTCAGGTGTCAGGAACATGTGTTCACGAAGCACGTTCCTTGCATGTGTTGGGGCAGCACGTTCCTTGCATCTTGTATGTGTTCGGTACCCACAGCTTCTCTGCAGCACGTTGCTTTTAATACTAGACCGCACCATGCGCTATTGTGAAGCTCTAATAATAGACAGACCTATCACTGAAACCCGAATGTGTTATGAGCAATTTATAGTGAAGCCCTTCCTGCGATGGGTGATGGTGTGCCACTCATGATAGAGTGACCCATCACTGTACACCGCCGCAATGTATAGTTAACTCAGTTTTCGGAACCGCTCAAGTGAAGCCTCTCCCATACTCACATGGCATTCATTCAGGAGATTACGACCACATCCGCACTTATCAAACTTAAGAACTACGGGAAGCTGGCCTTGCATTCTCGCACATTCTTAAAGATACGGGAGGATTAGAAACCGGTAAGGAGGAAATATTTTCATTGAAAACCATTTGCGAAAAAATTTAAGAGCAAAAAATACAGGTATAACATGCTGAAATACATAAGTAGAAACAAAGCGCACACTATTCAACGTTAACTCGCTTACAATGGGCACGAAATCGCCAGATGAGTTTGTCTGCGGTGAATAAACTAAATGAAAACGCAGATCCAAGTTCGTCTATTAACGCGCATGAAATTAATACGTGCGAAAAAATTTCAAACTATAATTGTTTAATTGCCTTCTTACTGTTTGTAGACGTGGGACCAATTGATAAGATGTGAGAAAAGTCCTATTCAAATTAGCAAAAACAATAATGGAAGCAAAAAAAAATGTATACCACACTGTACCTCTCAACAGGCACTGGGAAAAATTCATGGTGATTAATAAAGTATAATGAAGATAATGTAACAAAACAAATTGAAACTATAATAATGATACATAATGAATTAAATTTTCCCTCTCTTGATTTTGGAACTTGCTTCAAATGGATGATTTAACCCTCCACCGCCGTACGTTACTCTCCGGGAACATAGCTTTCAACCTAAATTATACCTACGTAAACTATTGAGTGTATCAGCCTGAGGACGTTTGTACGCAACAGAGAACATTTTAAAGTTGTACGTGGCGGCAACCATCAGAGCAAGTCATTTTGCGCTCACTAGCAACATATCCTTTTCGGGAAGTAGGCTTGTGACAATATTTCTCCGGTTAGTCATGTCAGGCGGTAGAGGGTTAAATAAAGAGGCCGCCTAGCGCTCGTGTCTGACCTGGCTTGTGGAAGTCGGAGAATATCCTGCTGGTGGAGAGGGAGAGTCTTCGGCTGATGCGTGTGAACGCAGGGGTCACCGCACCCCCTGGAAACGTGGCAAATTATTCAGTGTCCAAATACTTGAGCAAACATCAACGCTATTTCTACCTACAGACGAAGTAATGAGCGATACCGCCAGTATACAGGTGTAAAATTACCCTTTGTACAGGGATAATATGTTGACCTTCGGCAAAGCTATGGTACCTAGAGGCCTGGTAACGAGAGCTAGCGTCAGCAGAGTAAAGTGTTAGCCCGTGACCGTTGTTTCGATATAGGATTTCGCACTCTCCCTGGAATATCAGCATTTGAACGCAACTGACTATCGCAATTTGAATCAACAAAACAAATAAAGAGTACGTCATAGCCTGAATATCAGCATTTGAACGCAAATGACTATCGCAATTTGCTTCAACAATACAAATAAAGAGTACGTCATAGCCTGAAATAATAAACTGTTTAGTTCGAAGCAGAACTGCACCGATATTATGCGACTTACAAGAATATCGCATCATTTATTACTGTACAGCAACTGAAATACTGCGAGTGAATGTAATAAAACTGATAAATCCAAACTGATTGAGTTATTTCATAACGGAAATTATTTCTCTGCTTTCAACATTATCCATTTCAAGATTGACATCATTCAATTTACCCAACAAATATTTGTATCATTACTCATAGATGATACATAAATATATGTATATAAATTAATATAAATATATTAAATGCTCATAAATATTTTTTTTAACATTGTTGATTTTACATCATTAATAATTCAACATACCGATATTTACGAAAATCTCACCCAGAGAGAACAGGTCTTGAATATTTCCTAATAGAAACTCCCCAGTGTTAAATAAGTTTACTACAAACATGATATCCATGCTGGGCAATACCTCGGATCGGCAAAATTTCAAATCGTTTTCAGAGTAATTTTCAACCTTCCGTTACAACTCTACACAGAAGAAAGGACTTCATTGTTATACATGACCTGCAATGAAGTGCGCTGAACAACTTGAAGCAACACAGACATAAACCTTACCACGATGTGGTCTTGAAACTTTCGTTGCCGTAAATGTAACAAAGTGGTTCACAAAATATGTTACATAGCTGACCAATCTAACATAAATCCATGAACACGTTACTCTCTTAGAAAATGTATTATCTATATATACTATCAAATCAAATGTCTCGGAGAGGAATTCAATTCGAAAAATTCTTAATACAGCCTAGTTTGAACCCAGCGTTGGAGAAAATAATAAGCCTGCTACTACTTAAACGAAGAATTGATTCCGTTTCATATCTTGCGGCTAATCCAACTTAAAATGTGAAAGAAGCCGGAAGAAAATGTTCAATCTGCCTTGTAACAAGTCTGCTGGGTAATGCTAGGCACGGTGCGGTCTTAGGTGTGGTAAATAAGTATATAATTAAAGTCTATCAAAATGCAAAATGGTTCGATCGTTAGGGCAAATATATCCCCTATATCTTCGGTAGGGGGTAAAACTAACCATTTAGGCAGTGAATAAAACTCACCATTTTTGTTGGCAGCAGCGTTCTGTTCGTCAAGCGTGAGGTGTTCGGCTAGTTCGCTGAGGCTGCCACTGTCATGGTACCGAGAGAACGTTTGTGATAGACGACGGCGAATGCGGCGCTGCAAACTCATGGTTGGGAGGCTGTGGTTTGGCAGAGCTCGTTACAGCAGGCTGGTGGCACGGCGTCGCTACAGCAGGCTGGTGGCACGGCGTCGCTACAGCAGGCTGGTCGCACGGCGTCGCTACAGCAGGCTGGTGGCACGGCGTCGCTACAGCAGGCTGGTGGCACGGCGTCGCTACAGCAGGCTGGTCGCACGGCGTTGAGATGAGTGGACGCAACGCGAGACAGCCATCGCGTACGATTGAAGGATTGCGTTAGGATCAAAGTTCACGGGCCGGTTGGTTGACGCGCGTTGGATGACAGAGAAATGGAACTCGGGTTCGCGCCTTATGGGTAGGAAATTTATAACTGTGACGGAAACAGGAATGAGTGATTGAAGCTACGTGAGCTCAGATGCAAAGTAGATTGTCGTATATTGCGACCAAGTTATAATGTAGGCTCGCTGACGCTCTCATCATTTAGAGAAGCGTATCATGTCAAAAAAAGAAGAGCTGGATGAGGAATGCTGTCGATGGTTAAAAGTTTCAATAGAATAATCCTGAGATCTTGGTGGTGCTCGAGTGCGCTGTGCCGTTGCAATCTTGCAATATCAATTTTCAATATCTTGAATTTCTTAGCAGTATATGTGCGAATATGTTTTTAGTAATCTTGGTCCCTCAGTTTGAACATGAGGGCTCGGATGTTACATTACTATACTAACATTCAAGTATGTTGCGATATTGTGCAGGATAACACGAAGGTTGTCGCAGGTACCATTGTATTTGTAGACAGAGGAGGCGATCACTAGTGAGTGACGCGACTGAAATGCAGCTTTGGAATGCAAAGTTTGTGCATGGAAAGTATTTGAAAACTCTAATAAAATTATACTAAAACTTTGAGCACTGCACAAGAGGAATACTGACTCGTGGTTGTTCGGTAGAACGATGAGATCTCGTAACACACAATATATGCGAGCGCTTTCGACGACATTTGACGCAAGCTTCAATACATGTGAAAGGACTACTCACAATTACGAGTGATATGCTGAACACTTGTGCTTATATAGAGATATATCAACAAGATAAGTAGTAATAATAATGTATAAAATATTTCTGCACGGTAGTTGAACAACTGAATTCATTGCAGGCGATGGCAAGGGTCGATTTGGGCAGGGCTTGTTTCCATGTCACATCTGACAATGAAAACAACTTGATGAGCATTCTTCTTGTGCGCATCAATCACATTCAGAAGATTTCAGGGCAGTTTATTACTCCATAAAGAAGAAGTACCAAGGCATCTTTATTCATTTCTTTGTAAATGGGCAGTAATTATAAGCGTGTATGCCAATGATCAATACACGTTCCTGTGTATATATTATACTCCCAGAAACAAGTTAGTAATTAAAGGCGGCCAAACAACAGATGCTCATCTGAACTCGTCTATCAGCAGTTATGTAATGTTACGTTATTCCTGTATCTTGGCCACTCAACACTTGATCACAAGTTGCAAACTAGTATTTCAAGAGCACAACTTCATTGTTCATTTACTAAAATATCTTTCACAGTTGGTCAAAGTATTAAATGTACTATATCCAGGAGTATTATATGTAGTATAAAACTTGGTCAAACAAATTCAGGTTCATAAAACCTATCGTAAATTGTTCACTAATGTTCAGTGGTGCAGGCTCTTATCTGGCACAGAAACTTTAGCACTTTATCTCTACATTAAATGCTCACCCAACTATTTCTAGAATCACTGATATTTAATTGCTAAAAATTTGAGCACCTGAAGTAGATCATAGATTATGATAGATAGATCAACTTGGTAGCAAAAAAATTAACAAATCTTGTATTGCTTTGGACATATAATTGTCAATAATGAAACTATATTGAAGCACTCAATAATCTCTCTAGCACCACTAGCAATTTTTAAAGCAGCAAGCAAGAGCACATTTTCAGTTCACAACAACTTTTATAATGACTATTTAGCCAATGTAAGGCACAGTACAGGTAAGGAAGCATCAATATCTCTATACACTAGATCAATCACAGTGGTTCAAGTCTAAATTTTCAGCCAGCAACATAATCACTAATACCACTTATTTTCCAGCAATTGTCACTGAAACTTAATAGTTCAGAACAATACTTTCAAAGCATCATTATCATTATTGCATTTGGCTTTTGATATTATGTAGGAAGTCATTAGCACATTATGATGTCTGTACATAAAATCCTGAAAATATAAAAATATCTTGGTTAAGTTGATAAAGCACTCATTGCCAAACTTGCTTACCTTGTCCCCAATAAATACTGGTTACCCCTACCACCAGGGATACACACAACATCAACACAGAAACATCCTTCACTGCTCCACAACAAGTCAATAATTATTCCTGGTGTAATTTTCCACCAGCATCTTGCCAACAAGGTTTTAACAGAACAAAATTGATTATTAGGATTTTTGTGAATAAATAATTCTCTTTTCTCTTCAAATAATGAGCCTTGAAGACAAAATGTGAAAAATCCTTCGATGAAAAGAGATTGTTTTACTATTGCTACTTTTGGATTATTAATTAAACATAGGAATCCACTAAGTTTCACAATCATTAAATTCACAATCGTTTCATTCACAATCATTAAATGCTAGAAAATTAAAAAACTAAGATGATAACAGTAATGTAAGGTAAGTGATCTACATGCAACCAATTGCTGCATACAGTAACATTAATTCAAAGAAAGTGTTCTACATGCAACTAATTGCTGCATACAGTAATAGTAGTGGGCAGAAAGTGTCCAATTCATAAAAAGTTCTGAGGAAAAAACTGAAAATTCATTTTTTAGAGGCTTGCACTATAGGTGTTTAATTCCTGCATGTAATAAATTCTTACACTGGTTCCAAACTAAATTAGAGATTTACCAAATCAAATTAAAAATTTGGCAACATTTTAGCATCTGCAACTGTGTCTTCAGAAGCTCTTGCCAACACATTTCTCTACAAAAAACCATTTACGTGTATTTTAGGCACAAAATCTTCAAGGTTTAGTTAGTTCTGGTGGCTGGTGACATATCCACAATATTACCATTGACACTTTAAGCCTAAAATGTTTATCTTATGACAATTGTCAAACTAAAGGCCCAGTCTGATCTCTGTTGTTAGTCAAGAACAAAAACCATAGGACATTTTTTTCATAAATGAGAAATGCACTAAAATTGGCAAATTTTAGCAGGCATGGAATATTGAAAAAAATTAAAACCTTTCAAGATTCAACTAGAGACCACGTCCAAGAGCTATTTTGCCATTCTTGGAGTCGCAAGATTCCTGGCATTTCCTGTAAGAAGAAGGAACTCCATTCTTTTTGTTAACAAAAGTGCACCAACAGGCTGCAACACCTGCAAGATTATAAATGTGTTTAAAAAAGAAGAAAGTAAGAAGTATTATACAATATATTTATTTATATGAATTTTTGCAAATTTTTCCTATTGAAGGTTTAAATTGCACTTGAAGAATTCAATAAATGTGATCAGTACAAAAAATTTTTCTTTATAATTAAAATTCAGTTTCTGCAAATGAAAAATTAGAAACATAAAAATTTAATTTAATTAAATTTAATCAAGTTGCCAAAATGAATAAATATATATATTGATACTTCCAAATTTTGAAGAAAATGGGGAAAGAGCGTCAATTCCATTGTCCGAGTCAAAACCTTCATTTAAATGCTCATATTTCAATTTGTGGACTTTGCAGCTGGTGTCTGGTGATGCTATAGTATAGATAGAAATCATAGAATGATGGTCAGATAATTAGTGATTGACTGAGGCATTATAAGGATGCCTCAAAAACAAACATGAAGCCGTGGTGAGGCTTTTTGTGATGCGATTTCAAGTGATCATAAATGGTTAATGGTAACTTACCCGTGAAAGGGTTAATGAACTTGAGATAAGTCTAAAAAATTCTCTGCTTTGCCACTATGTTTAAATCTATGGTATTATTGCAGATTAACTACATCCAAAAAAAAGGGTGTTTTTTTTTTTAATTATATGTTTTTTGGGGTGTAGATTACGAATCTGAAATCCATTTTTGGCGGTCGGCATCGGAAAACCGATTTTTTGCAATAATACCGATCACACGTAGCGCACGACATCTTGAATGAAACTTACCCGTTGCACTGCAACGGGTAAAGAAGACAAAAATGTTACCCGTTGCACTGCAACGGGTAACATTTTCGTCTTCTTTGTCCATAAATCTGGAGATACATTGCCACATCGAGAGATCACAACCTAACGCCAACTCGCAGGTTGGGTTGGTTCGCCCAGGTTCCTTTTAGATCAAAATGCTATCTAAAAAAAGGAACTTGGCTGACTTAACCCAACCTAAGAGCTTTTTGTAAAATTTCGATGAACAATCCGACCCTTTATATAAAGGTGAGTGGGTAACGTAAGTTACGTAACCCCCATGTTAGTAAGTCGCGAAAAAAATCGGTTTTCCGATGCCGACCGCCAAAAATGGATTTCAGATTCGTAATCTACACCCCAAAAAACATATAATTAAAAAAAACACCCTTTTTTTTGGATGTAGTTAATCTGCAATAATACCAAATCTATTCTGCCATTTTTAAGAATCACCCATAAAACAACAGCTTTTACCAGCAATTTTTGGAAACTTCAGAATTCAGCCCAATATTTCAGGTAGTCTTTCTCACACAGTTAATATGTGACATTGGCAATGCCAATAGAGTGAATAGACTAGTTAAATTAAGTAGCACTTGGCAAAACAGAAGTGCAGCCTGCAAATCAAAATTCTGACCAGCATTATACAGTTGTTTATTGACAAGCAGCCAGTTAAGTGCAGTAGCCAGTAGCTGGCACCTGGCAGCTGCTGTGATGTGAGCCTGGCTGCCTGTGACTGTGACTCTGTGAGCTGAGTAGTGAGTGCTGCCTGTGGTTTGCAAGTGGCAGACTGGCAGTGGCAGTGGCATGTAGCATGGGGCCATGGCCCCATGGGCATTGGGCATGGGCATGGCCCATATGGCAACACTGAACAGTGAACACTGATGATCAATCAATCGGATTGAAGAAAGCCGAAAGAGTAATGACTCAGGAGTCAATGAGGGCACAAGTTTTGTCAATATAATTTACAGTGCTATTTTTTAAGAAAACTGAAATTACATAAACATGAGTTTTGAGTTGACATGTCAAATGAGTGAAATGACCAAAATTGTTTCTATAGTTAATCAATAACAGTTTATTATAATATAATTATTCTTAGGCATAGTGACAAACCAGGGATTTTTTAGAATCAGTTCATTTTTAATTTCCTCGTTTACCCTAGATTTAAACCAATTTCTTATGTATGATGATGCTGGTATCCAGGATACTTTACTGGTCTACTTATAGGACTCAAAAAATGAACTTGAGGGAGAGTCTAAAAAAATTCTCTGCTTTGCCACTATGACTATGTAATCTTAGGTATCAGTCATTTTATTGTGTCATTGTAAAGGTCCAGGAAATGGCTTAAATTGGGGTTTGCTTTGCTGCTTATAATCAATAACAATTAAACTAACACTAGCGACTAGGTAGTTTTACCTAGGTTATAGTTTTGTGCTCTCGAGTCTGTCTCATATAGCTATTATAAGATTACGTTTTACAAGTGATACAACTTTACTTCGTACGATATAAGTAAACTTAAAACATTTGACATAAAAATAAAACCGTTTGTTGTTACTTGTTGATACTCGAGTTATTTCATTTCAGCTACTTAGACGATGACTATTTCTGAGTTTGAAAAAAATTATTCTAATTTATAATTATAAGGGAGCAGGCCACGGCCAGCAGCATACCGACGATGATAATACCGTGTTTTTTTTTTTTTTTTCCTCTGAGGGAGAAAGCCAGTCGGGTTAAAGCAGAAACAAATCAAATAATAAAGGTTATGAATACTTATAAGAATCTGAATCAAAAATTTACCGGTTACTTTACTTTAGGGATCGCAATTCTCACACGTGCTTTCACGACGAACGCAACTGACTTTCTCCGATAATACCGTGTGCCTGCATAATTTTAGAAACCGATGAAAATTGTTGCACCTTTACTCGCATCCGCCAATGTACTTATTTTTTGCCACTCTCGTAAATAAAGAAGGCCGGATAGATGATATTTAAAATTATGCTGATTTTTACTCTCATTCCATAAAAAATTAGTAAATGGAGGAATTAACACATTTTATCTTGAATAGTTTAAATTTTGTATTTGCTTCGCCCACGCGGACGAAGACCTTGCCGCGCAGTGCTGAGCATCGAGAACAGGTAAGTCCTCAATAACGTCCAGCGCTTCCTGTGAGATGCTGTTAGCATTGGAGTAGAGGTCGAGATAGTGTTCAACCCACCTGCTCGGTCTTGCTGGAAATAGGCTCACCCGACATAGACCTCAGTAGTGCAGTTTTTGCCACTCGTCTCCAAGTCGCTAGCTTGATCCCTCGTACATCCTCCTAACATTGCCAGAGTCTGAGGCTCGCTGAATGCTGTCAGACAGTTGCAGCCAGTGGGTGTTTGCGCAGCGGCGAGTCATCTGTTGGGCCTGTTTCCGAGCCGCTCTTAGTGCCTGTTGGTTCCGCTGATTTGAGTCATTTTTGTACCGAAACATGGCTCTTCTTTTCCTGTCGATGTCTGGTTCCAACTCACCGATGTTGACCTCAAACCAGTCAGCACTTTTGCGCTTCTTTATGCCGTATGCCATGAGAGCAACGTAATAGATGGCACTGCGGAGAGCGCTCCACTCATCGACTGTTCGCTCTGCCCGTTCGCCAGAGAGCAAGTCGGCGAGATGCTCGACCAAAATTTGGTTTCTAGCGGGACAGGAGGCCTTGCTGGCATCAATTCTTGGCTGGCACTTCCTCTTAAGGCTGTGTAATATTTTTGGTCGAATTTAATGTTAAATATGACCAAGGAGTGGTCAGTGTCGCAGTCATCGCTGTGGTACACTCTTGTGATGCGCACGCTATTCAAAGAGTCGCGTCGTGTGATAATCAAGTCCAGCTGGTGCCAGTTCTTCGATCTTGGAGGTTTCCAGTATGCCCTGTGGCACAGCTTGTTCTGGAAAAACGTGTTCGTCACGCACATGTTGCGGTAGCAGCAGAATTTAGCAACCTCTGACCGTTTTCATTCATCTTCCCAATCCCAGTAAATCAGACCAGTCGTGGTCCGTCCCAACTCTGACGTTGAAATCACTTCCGAGGTAAATATACTAATATGCTCCGACAATGGGATTCTGTCAATGGTATTGCCACGAGTTCGTAGACCTGTATTTGGCGTCAGGCGATGCTTGGAGTATTGTTGCGTATACGCAAATGATGTTTGTAAAACCAGCCGAGGTTGGAAGACGCAGAGTGAGGATCCTCTTGATGCCACCATGCGTGGGTTCAATCATGCGAAGCAGGGTGTTCCTGACGGCAAAGCCAACTCCATGTTCCCCAGCTTCCCCGACACCTTTCCCTGCCAGAAGGTGTAGTGTTTCTCTTTCAGGGAGTCGAGTTTCCTGTAGCGCTGCTATATCCACATTTAGTCTATGCAACTCTCTGTCAATCACAGCGGTCTGACGAAAGTCTGAAATTACACGGAGGTAATCGGATAGGCCGGTGCGCATCGTACGCACGTTATAGCTTGAGATTCGAAGTGATAGACACTAATGGGGGACGATCAACCCTCCCACCGTCGAGACAGCCCGCGGCGTCCAACTCTACGCCAATTGAGCGGGGCTTGATAACCCGCAACTATCACTATAACCATCGCCTGCCGTTGTGCTATCACAGTCGTGAGGCAGGAGTGACCTCTCTAGGGCGCCGGCCTGGGCGGTAGTAAGGAGATCTTGCGCTGCCCAAACAACAGGATCTCCCCCTCGGTCGAGCCGACTGGACCCAAGGAAATGCAAGCATTACATTTGGAGCCGACTTGACTGCAGGTCTTAGTTGACAGCCAGCCGGCTTAGGAACTCCGACTCCAGATTTTTCCTCGAGGTTTACTCCTGAAGCCTTTCCTATGTGAGAGTGTAGCCGCAAGGCAGTGGAGGTTAAAGTAATCAGGGTTTTTCTTACCTTAGCTGGACAATCAGCCTTGACTAGCGAGTCCCATCAACCCGAGAATAATCACCGTGAACATTGTTAATAAAGTGCTGCATTGTAACAATCATTTGTGCAGGATCGTAGAATGTGAGCCACAATTTGAGGCGAACTTTGACTACCAAAGTCCCGCTGTGGCTATTATTTACTAACAGACACAGAAAAACATGCTCACTAGACCCTAGCTACTTAGGCTGCCAAATAAAACATAATTTTGCCATATATGCCGAGGATATTCGCTGCTAGCCACGAATATATGAAGATGAACAAAAATTAAAGCACCAAAAATTACTCCGAAAACAGTCTCAAGGTTCTAACAAATCCAGTAGTTTGAAGGTTGATGGCTGGGGTCCTATCCTTAATGATGAGGGCCTCAGCTATCATGAGTCGGTTGGCGTCGGGGCATCTCATGACGACGCTGGTGCATTCTTCCAGCACCGTACGAGTGATGGTCTCGTTGTCGGCTTCCATCAGGTGGTTCCTTGGTCCACCAGACTGAAGGTGGCACGTGAGACGTCGGCTCAATGTCGTAGTTATGAGCCCGATGTAGTCTATATTAGGGTCAAGTCTACAGCCTTCTCTATTGCAGTAAAATTTATAGACTACATTGGTCTCTTGAAAAACTCCCATATTTTTGCAGGGGTTGTTGTTCATTCTATGATTCTGTATTTTGTTATTTTATAATAGATTAGTCGTTTGATTTTATTGTTAATTACGCTCACGATGTTGTTGTGAACGGTAGATTAACAAAATTGTCAATAAAACAAATTCTCTGGTCTTCAATGAAACCTAGGGTATTATGGGTATTATTATTATTATTAGGGTATTATTATACACATTGAAAATCAAAGTTTGAACTACGAGAAAAGTTACCACTTCCTTATACCATACCCGATGGTATAATACCCTATGTTGTAAATTGAAAGCTGGAGACTCATGCTTGATGATGAGAGCCTCAGTCAATCTCTTTAATGCTTACCTGATATTCTACCGGTTGATGTGATGTAATATACCTAAATGATTTTTCAATGATTAACGCTGAATAGAAGAAGTTCACATCAAAATGACATACTGCGTGTAATGCAAAAGTACAATATGAATAATATTGGAAAAACAAACATACCGATACATATCACAATACCTACAGGATCAGTTGCAACTCCTTGCGTACCTAAAAGCATTTATTGACGCACAATGGCCTTATATAATTATTTAATACACAATTATTTACATGTGAGAACAATAGGCATAGACTTAAATTACATCATACTTGGTTGAAATGACTAAAGGTTCTGCCAGTGAAAAATTATTTGAACGTTTCAACACAAGAAACTAATAAGAACGTTCTTCCGAACATATTTAGTCGATACTTGTTCGCGAAATTCTCAAGTTCATTTGTCTGATTCTAATCACGTGTTTCAACTTCAATATGGAATTGGTACCAAATAACTGAGAATATTTGCGGTGCAATGAGTAACGTCAGACATTCATTAACAACTGCACGAAGTAGCACTGAGAATTGCAGGAATGATTGATGAGAATGAGAGGTGACAATTTAACGGTAGTTCAAAATAACAAATCAGACAATATAACAGGTAAGATCACAGGGTAAAAAGTATGATGAAAATGCAGGATAAGGGGTATAATGACAATGCAGGATCACAGATATGATGAAAATGAGACTAATATGAGGCAAGGTAAGCTCAGTGCCGCATGTAGTAGTCGATGATGGTGGAGAAAACGGCAAAACCCACGGCGCCAACCACACCAGCCTTAAGTCCAGCTGGAGGAAAAAGAACCATGACCAGGTGGATTAAAATAGATTAGATTCAAGTTTAAATCCTTTATTGCACACGAAATAAAAATCTATGTAAATCATCAAAGGGCTAGCAAAAGGACCCACACACAGAAGACGCGTCTGGCAATTCTTTTACAAGAAGGAACCATCCGACTTCTTTAAAGTTTAAACCCTCCACCGCCTGACATAAGTAACCGGAGTAATATTGTCACAAGCTTACTTCCCAAAAAGGATACGTTCTAGTGAACGAAAAATGACTTGAACTGATGGTTGCCGCCACATAAATGTTCTCTGTTGCGTAGAAATGTCCTCAGGTTGCTAAATTCAATATAGTTTAAGTATAATTAAAGTTGAAATTTATGTTTCCCGAGAGTGACATACGGCGGTAGAAGGTCAAATAGAATATTCTCAAAATACACTAATTAAACACATAACACTCAAAATACACCAATTAAACACAAAACAGGAACATTTTAAAATGAAAAAAAAAACGAAGTTCCTAACCTCTCAGCCCCAGCAGCCCCCCCGTCACGCCACCCGAGAGAGTGCCATTCTTCCAGTCCGTCTTGCCGCGGTACTGTAAGCAACAATCATCATTTGAATGCAAAACCGAGCTGAACAAAAACGTAAAAAGCATCTCAATTGTTTCGGCCATTGCCGGACAAAGTAAACCTCGCACGAGAGCACAATTCAGTTACAGTTTGTACATGAAAACTTGCATGTAAAGTACTACGTAGTTGGTCCAAAGCTGATATCCTGATGAGAGATGTTGAAATACAGGGTCATCAATATTTAGCGTTACATTGTTTTTTCAAAATCAATACACTCGCAAAACAGTCAAATGTGTCTGTCGTATGGAACCATGTCGACTGTTTTCCGGAAGAACCTAAAGTTGTCCTCATTCAAGCATGTCAAAAAACACCAACTGTCTGCTCAAGTTGTTGACAAACGCCTCCAAAGATCCAAGATTCTTCTTTCCCGCATTCATGATGGCACGCTGCCAAACCTAGTTTTCAGTGATGAGAAGATATTCAATGTTGAACACCACTTCATCTCCCAAAGTGATCGAATTTGGTCGAAGAATGGGACAAAGGATCCCGTGTGGTGACTAGGAAGCAATGCCCGACCTCAGTGATGGTCTGGGCAGCCGTAACAGAGTCCTCAAGGAGTCCCCTCTTTTTTGTTGACAAAGAGGTGAAATTGAATCAGAAGAACTATCGAGATGCCATCCTTGTTGGTGCATTGTTGCCCTGGGTACGAAAGCACTTCAAAAAACGCCCCTAGTCGTTCCAGCAGGACTCTGCACCATCCCATGGGGCCAAATCGACTCAGGAGTGGCTGTCCGAGAATGTTCCCCACTTCATTACCAAAGATGAATGGCCCCCATCGTCACCCGATCTGAATCCTTTGGGTTTTGGGATCTGGTCATACCTTGAGAACAAGTTCTCGACCGTTCACCATAGCAGTTTGGACGCCCCAGAGGTCAAACTGCTGAAGGAGTGGGCCAAAATCCCGCAGAGTGTCATTCGTGACTCGTGTAAGGCTTTCTCTAAGAATCTAAGAAACTCGTTATTGATGGTTATCTACAACTCGTTATTGATGCAGATGGTGGACATATTGCATGAAATTGTGGAAATTGTATCTCTGAACCTCTGCCTACCTAAATACATTTTTCAAACATTCACAATTGTGTTTCATTTCATAGTTCTAACCACTCAAATTTGTAACGCTAAATATTGATGACCCTGTAAACACAACAATATCACCATGAGCACCACTCAACATCACCATAGGCACCACATAACATCATAAGCACCACACAACATCACCATAGGCATCACAAAACATCACCATAAGCACCACAAAAGAAGCTCAACCTCGTCCCTAGTAAAGCTATACTCACTGGAAATTCTAGGAATGGAAAACAAGGAATGGAAAACAAGGAATGGAAACGGGAGCAATCCCTTAAGTCTGAAAACAGTCTGTGTGGAGTCAGTGCACGAGTCAGAAAGTAACACTGACACCGTATGTTCGGTTGATGAGCAGTCTCAAGAAACCAGTTAGGAGTCTCCTTCCGACACTGATACTGATAGTAAAATTACCAATCCCAAATATAAAACACAACCGGTTGATGAACTCGAAACTCTCCAGGCATTACTAAAGAAATTCGATAACATGATGCACCACATCTCGAAAAATTTAATGAATTTGAGGGACTACTTGAAGCATTTCGGGCGTTATTGCCAGGAAAATTTAAAGGAGATAGTAAATTTTAGATAGGAGAACTAGAGAAACTCAATGGGCAGACTTTAAGTGCACTCCGTTAGCTCAAATAAGACGATGATACTTACAACCAGGTTATGGGCAAACTACTTACATGGCGCCAAGATATGTGCGAACTTAGGAAACGGAAAACATGGAGGACTTCAATAAGCTGAGATATACCAAGGGCGAATCAGTACCGGTATTCTTATTTAGCAGTAAAATGGAGAAACTCTTCAAAATTGCTTATCCAAAGCACGAAATTCAAACTAACAACATAACGTACTACGAGAAAAATTTTGGAAATTCATTCCAAAAGTCTTTAAAAGAATTGTGGCCAACCGAATCATCAGTGACAAAATAAACAATAAAAAGGTAAAGTGGAGCTCTCTATTCATCAATGCGCTAGGTTCAAGGAGGTCGAAGATGAGAACGAGAAGAAACTGACTCAGAAAATGGAGAGAATTCTTACACAAGCAAAGATGAAATTGTTGTATGCACTAGACAAAAGCAGAAAAATAAAGATACGGCGACTCAAGATGATAGGACACTTACGAATTTTTTGCTTCCGGAAATTAGGTCGCGAAAAGGTTACTATCCTCATCAGGTGACAAACAACAACCCAAATTTTTCGGCCTTTGGACATATGTCACGACCGACACATTCTTCCGTACACCACATGACTGGACCCACACCGAAGTCATCGCGATAAGACTAGAACCCGCCTTGCTTCCAAAATAGGGACCTAAATTTTCAACCACAAGAAAGCCTCGCATCAGTTAATGAAACGTGCAGGAATTGCAATGGATTTGGACATGATATATCAAAGTGCAGGACTAAACACAATGCTTTTTATGCTTGAGGGAAGCAAGGACATCACTACAGAGATTGCTGGCAACGACGAAGAACATTTGCCCCGAGATTTCAGTCATAACAACAAGGAAACCGATACTGTGGGAGTGCAAGGCTATCAGACAAATCAAGCAACCTCACGTCCGAAACATTATAAAAAAATTATTTCAATGGAAGGCCAAAGATTGGGTCTCAGTCGAGTTTTTTAAGGGATTTGAAAATTGTGAAGAAACAATCGAACGGCAATTGGACTTAAAATTTTCTGCTGGTAAACACGGGTATTGAAGGAGAAGTTTTGAGAGAGCAAAGGTTCTTTTGCCAACCCAGCTTTTTTTCACCTTCGGCTTCTGTAGTGAAAATATAAGATCTGTTAATGATCAAATGTAGATCACTTTTCATATATCCAATTCACACGACTTGATAACTTACTCCGCGGCCTTCAGCCTTGCCTTCAGCCATGCTGGTTATTTGAATTTTCTCGCCAACGCAATGTACAGTAGACTTTCTATTATGGCAAGTGCGTATTAGTGGTTCCTAGCTACAGCTTCACGCTTGTTGAGATGTGGCGCCATCAACTACTATTGCTGGAATGTAATGCTGCACGCTTGTTGCAATGATCAACTTACACTTTCAATGGAGCATTCGACGGCGCTGAAGACGCAGCCAATGGCAGCAAAATTCTTTGCATACGAGAGGGTGGAGACTTTCATCTCACGCAAGACCTGTCAATTAAATCTTGTATGAGAGATGTACCGTATAAATTAGAAAAAAATTGTCAATTCCATCAAAGATAAAAAGAATTCCTACAAAGGCTCTTGGTTGAACCTACAGATCTAGAAAATGGCTTATTTGTGCGAGGGAAGTGAGAGAAAATGAATGATAATCACTAATCCAACAACTAGAAAACCGGGAAAAACGGAAAGATTTAAAAAAATGAGATGATTCATTATGACAAAATTATTTCATCAAATAAAATATAACTTGTATAATTGAATGCACCAATTGAACTGAAAGTGACACTTAAGATTTCTTGGCAGTGGGCAGTTCATACCAAAACACCATATCTTCCCAAGAGCTGAACTACGAGCCCGTGCTGATTGCAATCCTAACGTAGTACCATAAAGGTTATGCATTTAAGAAAAACAGTAATAATCAAGGCATAATTCATACAACAAATGATTCTCAAGATCTAACTTGTCTGGCTGATGGTGGCTCTTGGTCCGGAGCTGTGATGTTGGGAGAGATACTGGCAGAAAACAAGCCCAGTCCAGCCCCCAAAACAAAACCTGCAAAATGATCACGTTATTCCAACACCAATTAAGATAAAAAGTATGCCTAAAATCAGTGAATGTGGATTTATCTTGTAACAAGTATGGCTGATGTTTTACTGTTGAAAATGAATCTCAAGGTGAATATTTTTGCTTTTGAGCAGTGATAGATTGCTTGATTAAGTAATTTTGCAATTGTCATAAATGCATATGAGCCTATTGTTTGTTTTAAGCATGCAAATCAATGCAATGGTTGCAATTTATGAATTGTATATTGATACAGTACCTATATGTCTTTCAGCAAGGCTTAGCTCAATAGTGGTAGGTTCAAGATGGCCAAGATGGCGAAATCAGCTGTTGAGCATTGATATATATTTCATGTAGCTAAAGAGTGAAGAATTTTGGCATTAGACAATCATAATCATAAATGGTACCGCACTGTAACCGCACTGTAGTATTAGATGGTAAAATTTTCTTTCTTATATGGGTGTAATTTATGACCAGAGAATGGATATAGGTACAATTTTCAAGGAGTCAAACAATTCTTTAGATGGCAATTGTAGATCAAATGGCAGGTTTATTAAGTAATAATAACATATTAACGATGTTTCAAATGTTGCAACATTCATTTTCAAGGTAAGAGAAGCATTGAACATGAAGTTTTGTTTGACATATGTACATAGTACATGTAAATTGGATACAACAGAAAGACCCTCTGCAAACAATCTGAAAGTTTAGGCAAATCTGGTAGTTTGGAAATAGATTGCTGGGGTCCAGCCCAAAATGATGAGGGCTCCAGTAACCATTGGTCGGCTAATGTTGTGCACCTCTGCATGATGACGATGCTGGTGGGTTCCTCCAGCAAAGTGCAAGCAATGGTCTTGCGAGTTTGTCTCATGGAGTTCCTCTGCATTCCAGACTGTAGATGGTAGGCGAGACGGTCTCAATGTTATGTTGTTACTCAAATTACTCCAATGTAGTCCAAATGATGAAGAAATCTACAGCCTTCTTTGAAGCAAAATTTATAGACTACACAGCCTTCTTGGAAAACTCTCACTTTACTGCAGTGTCCACTGTTGCACATAGTCTAGAGTTTGACATTGTTGTCATGGGTGTCACCAAACTTGTTGAATTCATCAAGTATTTCGAGATGAAGATGCTTGTTTGTAATATTCAATGTTGTAGTTGCTAGTCCAATTACACTAATCGGAGAACTCCCGTTATTTTGATGGGGCCCTGTCTGCATATAGAGTTTGGGGTTTGATGTTGTGGTCAATAGGGTCACAAAGCCTGTTGAATTCATCATGAAAATTGTAATGCATTCTCTGGTCATAAATTGCACTCATATATATATAAATATAATATACTGGCCTGCCCCAGCAGAAAGAATGGCTTTAAAAGGACAGCTGTCCCACACTGCCATAATTTGCTTCTCCTGGTCAGTGCGCATCACGGTGGGGATGAAGGTACGTGGGATGATGACATGGCTGCGAGCCCTGCCAAAATTGCCGACAAGTTCAACCCCCACCTGAAAATAAAAGTGTTTTCTAAAAGAAATGTAGGTATGCAAGTTGATGAAATGGCTGGAAAACCTGATAAAATTGTCAACAGGCAACAGGTTCAACCATCACCTGAAAATATACATTATTTCTACACATGTTGTAGGCATGCAAGATGACATGGCTGCTAGGCCAGCTGAAATTGCTGACAAGTTCAATACTAACCTGAAAATATAAATAATTTTTAGATCAAATGTATGTGTGTAGGATGATATTGTGGCTACATGACATGATGTTGTCAAGTTCAAACCTCACCCAACAAAATAAATATGTAGGTATATGAAAAGACAACAAGGATTATAGTGATAACAGCATAAAAATGATGTAAAAACATTCATGAAATAGGCAAACTAATGAGGTTTTTAATGATATACCAGAAAAATCCATACAGAATTTAGTTAATCATTTCATTATCCATGCATTTCTTTATGTCAGTGAGCTAATATTTTTAAAAACTTACTCCTTCAGGCTTACCAAGTCCAGCTCTTCTTTGGTGAAAATTTGTTTGTGAGGTTTGTGCATTTTATTTGGATCAGGAATTGCAGTTGCAGCCATGGTGCTCAATTATTGCCAACCTTTAGATAGCAAATATCCTCATAAAACTATGGCCAATGTTCAGAATAAGACTTCTTGGCAGGAAGATCATCTGTTATCAAAATGATCTATGGTAAGGAACCAGATTACTACCTGGTGCTTTATAAAAATTTTGTGACTTCAATTTTATACTTGCAAGACTTCTAAACAATCTTTTTTTAATAGTAGTATTTGTAGAACTATGCAACTAGCTTTCTATAGCAAAATATAACTGAAGAAGTGTTATGAAATACCTACATTAAAAAAAACAAGATTAGAGGATATTGATGGCAATAGAATTTGAAAACACCTCAATGAGTATCACTCATTGATGATTCTGCTAACTCAGCAGCACATGTACCACTGAAAAATTAGATTATTCTTGACTTGTACAAATCAAAATCCAAAAACTGACTAAATTGAAACTTGAATCAGGACATGCATTACTATAATTGTCATTCATGGTAGAAGCATTGAGCACAACAAAATATCTTACTGTAACTTCTTAATTAATGCCATAGCATATTAAACTCAGCACTACAAAATCTCAAATACTGGCCAAAAATTCCAGGTTTTAACATATGGTTTTACTTCTGTTTTTTTGAAAATTATGGGCCAAAATAATATGCTAAAATAATTTTGCTAAAGAAATTAGTAGGTGCAATAGGAATAGGTGACATTGACAGGGAGCACAAGCATTTCTGTCTCATTAATGAGTGGCTTGTTTGGCTCCTGTGGACTGCATATCTGAGCATTGTTCATTCTAGGAGTACAAATTTTTCTCCAATTTGTAGTTAATAAAATAGAGTTCATGCAGCTCATAGTTCAACCCATTGGTACTGAACTGCAAAATTGGGCAGAAGCTATCTGAGAATTGGGCAAAGATGCCCTTGAATTTGACCAATTTCACCCATTCCTATGGACTTTTCAAAATTTCTGCCATGAAAAATAAGAATAATGTCCTAATATTACCTGTGCTTTTACCCACAATTTCAGGAAAATTCTTTGCAATATTCCAGATTGGCATTAGAAGTCAGAAGCTGTTTCAGCCTGAGCAAGGCATGGTGCAATTCTATAAGTATGTAAAATAAAAACATACTTATTTGAGATATTGGACTGATTGATGCTCCTTCACAGACCACTCCATAGCACACTAGCACTGCCTATCACAAGACACAACCACATATGAAGTACACAAAAGACAGTGTCAGCCAGCAGCACCAGCACTTCAAAGGGCAAAAAATTTCAATTAGTTCAAATAAGAGGCCATAGGGTATAGTATAGTATCTTCGGCATTAAATAAATAGGCCTGGATAGGCCTGTCGCCGATTCTTGTACTTTTCTTGACTATACTGGCCTTTTGATCAGATCTTTTCAACGGACGGTAGATTTAANTGAACAGGGGTGTCACTTGGGCTTCTTTCCAGTCGGCCGGCAAAGTCCCTTCGATTAAGGTTTTTCGAAAGAATACTGTTAAAGGGCCGGCCAGGACGGTTGCTAATTCATTGAGCAATCTAGGGTGGAAACCGTCTGATCCAGATGACTTGTTGGGATTCAGGGTATATTGAAGTCAGGTTTCAAGTGATTAAGTTACTAAAAAATATTTAAAATTTATGTTTCCACATAAGTTTCAATACTGTTGACATTGAGAAACTTCAAATTATCTCTTATCATATATACTTGTTAAATAAATTATAATTTGACTAATAGTATAAGATTTGTAGCAGACAGACAAACAAACATACAAGAAGTGAAGTTAAAGACAAGTGTTATAAAAATGAACTGATTCTAAAAAATCACTGGTTTGCCAGTATGCACTGGCGACCTGGGCTGGTTGATGTCTTGATGGCAGTCCATTGTCCGCAAGTTACAGTTTGAGCTAAAGTTAGCTTAGTCAGGCCACCAGGGTATGAAGTGATGATTCGAATTTCGATGCAACGTTCACGTCGTTCAGTGGTGGACAACCATTACTCTCTGGGCTATTTGCTTCAGAATATGGTGGCTTAAGCTCCTAATATTTAAAGCAATATGATGTCACGGGCTGGTTACCGACAGATGGCTTAATCCTTGGCTGATTGGTGGTCACATCCAGAAATATGCTAGACATTCCTTTCAAGGCTGATTGGTGCACAAATTTGGTGGTGCACGGCTGCCTACCCGTACACATCACAACTGATTTCCAGACAAGCTTCACTGCATCCTGATCCATCTGGCATACAGGAAGTGGAAACCTTACTGTGGGCACTTGCAGATGCAGTCTTTCAGATTTGCAGTAAAATTAAGTAATTTCTAAAATGCAATAATTTCAATCTAAATGTGTCGGAAGGATCTTCAGAAGGCATGAATTTTTACTGCCGATTCTTTACCAAATATCCTTCAATATTCACCTACTTTCTATTTTCTGTCTTTCTGCACCCTGGACCTGGAGCCCAGCAGCATGGAATTCTGGATAGGAAATATATTCTCACAGTTACATAAAAAAATGGATTGGATCATTGATAGGCCTACCACGTTACACCTTGTGAATTGTTGTTGTTGTTGGTTGCGACCGTCACGCACGCCGGGGGGGAGGCTCTGGTGGCGGGCGGGGGGCCAGAACCGGAAGAGGAGGGAGGTGGGCGAAGGCAGGGAGGGTGGCTAGGAAAGCCGCTTTGCGGGCCAGGGTTGGGGTGTATACCCTGGGCCAGGAGAAGAAGAACGAGCAGGAAGAAGAGATGGGAGGAGAGCAGGGCACAAGGAGCCCTTAGGAAGATAGGCGGCCAAAGATGGGGAAGAGGAGGCCGAGGTTCCCCTGCCCTTATCAGAAAAAGTGAAGGAGCCTCCGTCCGGTAGCGATCCGGGCGGGGGGGCCTCTGCCGTTTGGCCTTTCCCACGTGAATGCCGGGTAACCGGCCGACGCATAGGCCAGGCTACCCCCACGACGAAGACGTGGCAGAGATCGGGGACCCTTGTGAATTCACAGGCTTGCGCTGCAATGCCAACTGCCGAGCCTCAGCCAAGGTAGGACGTAGGTGTACTGTGTAGCGTGTACACTGAGCCTCTGAATAAATGAATCTGACATTCCTTTCAAGGCTGATTGGTGCACAAATTTTGTGGTGCTTGGCTGCGTAAGGGAAAGCTTGAGTGCATGGGTCAGGTAGAGTTATATATATAACTGTGATTTTGAGTGTCACTGAGTGACAAAGTAAGTTTGCAAGAAGTTAGATGAAGTTTGAAAGAAAATCTTGCAATTTGTCAAGGAATCCAAGAGTATGTAATTTTTACAGTCTACTAAGTAGTAAGTACTAATAGGCTGTGTTTGGCAAATAAGTCAGTACTGAGGATAGGGTTAACAACATCAGCTACCACGAAAAATAGCACCGGCCTGTCACCGATTCTTAACATCACAGAACATTCACAGCTTGTTGCGGTCTCGAACTCTCAACTTAGGGTATGTACTTGGTGAAAGCAGGTTCTCCCGCGCGGGCAACCTGCTCCAACCTGCCACAAGAATGAACATAGGATAATAATATAAGCGTTCACAGTGAAAACCTGTATGAATAATGAATAGGCTTCTGCCTGCAATGGAGTACGTCAACCTGCTTATACCTATTTACCATGATGTACACCATGGTCAGGAAGATGTGCCAGGTGCACGGGAATTTATTTTGTCATTTTAACAACCTGCGCGGTGCGCCGTTTTATGCTGGTAAAGAAATGCGCTGTGCGCCGTACTTTAGAAAGCTAAAATAGTTCTACTATTTTAGTCGACGATATACGCGAGTATATTGACTACGCGAGTCGAACTGACAATAATAAAATGTAAGACATGTCCGGGTTACTTCTGACTGGTACTGACTAAAACCCGGACCCGGACCGGTCCGCCAGACCCGGACCGAGTGACTAAAACCCGGACCCGGACAGGTCCGGCGGACCAGGTTCAAAAAAATAAAAGGCTGCAAATCATCTGAAATGTCGAGAGAACTTTTAATTTTACATATAAAATTTTTATATTTACTTAGAAAAATTTCGTCGCACCAACATATTCGGGTTGCAGAAAAGTTCACTTCTCAATCGAACTAATCGATAGAGAATCTTCTGAAACGTCCAGAAAACATAAAAAGTTGGTATTGAATTTTCGAAAATTTACTTAGAAAAATTTCACTTCAGGTCCGGGGAGCCCCGGACCAAGTGACTAAAACCCGGACCCGGACCCATATATTCGG
>NW_025939808.1:0-54663 GCF_000764305.2 Hyalella azteca | reverse complement strand
GAGGGGGGGCAATGTTAGGGAATTAGAATTTAGTATTTTATAATTTTTGTATTTTTGTAATTTTAGTTTTCAGTTTAGAAATGCGGAAGTTAGATTTGTAGGCTTTAGTCCGTCCTGGTCAGTCCCGCATGTGAACCCACAGTGTCAAAGTGTGTTTTAACTTTGTTATTTATTTGTTTGTTCATGTGTTTTACATTTTGTGATTATTCCGAGATGTTCTTTATTCTGTTATATTCTGTAAAGTTAGATTAGATTATTCATGAGAAGGTTTGTTCATACTTTGTCGTTTGTTCGTTTATTTGTTACTTAGGTTATTTATTCTTTGTTCTTTTTCTTTAGGAGAGTTTTTGAAACTACAGATTTCAAGAGAGTGTTTTCGGAAGTGTCTTTCATTGCAAGCCTTTGTTGGGGTCCACGTTAAAGTACTATAAGTACGGCTGGACGAACCTGGGTGACCCCAGCAACATGAGCAACAAGCCAAGACACATGTAAGATTTACAATGTAGCTTTTCAGTAAAGCGTTAATGGCGCAAGATCACCACGGACAAAAAATCAATAAATAAATCGTCTCACGGAAATATCATCATATGCACTTGTAATTATCGGGATTGCGCGTGAAGTAAACATTGGCAAATTATTGTTTTCCTCACGGTATGTACAGAAAATTTACAATAGTATGTATATGTGCTCAATTTCACAATTCAACGAAATCATAAAAGTTAATATTTGTTGTTATTCCTTATTAAAGACTGCGAAAATGAAATTCTGGAATTTCACTCCCAGGATAGTATTTTCTAACAAAAATATCAAAAAGAACTTCTCGAACGACATGTGAAAATATCCATTTTAAATGAACATTGCAAGCAATAATTAAATTTATTTATAACGTCTTTCGTGTTCTGATCCAGACTGCAGGAACGACATACTACAAGACATGGCTGGATTGCTTCTGCAGCAGTAACGTCAACAACAGCAACTGGGCAGTGGTGGACCTGCTGACTGAATTACCCATCAGGAAAGTCGTCATCACCGGACCAATTAATGGCCTGGCCTTCTACTTCCAAAACGTCACTGTTCGGGTGAGAGTTTTGATTTTAGGTCAAGTTCAGTGAATTCAGAAATGTGAGTGTTAGATCTTTGATGACCCTCATGATCACTTTGATCATTTGTGCTTGCGTTCCGTACTTCGTGTCCAAAGATCTGATATTGCCGCTGTTTCATCAAGACAAGCCGATCCATCACATCTTGTAACTTTCCTTTTTGCCTCTATAACATCATTTTCCATTGTACATCCATTGGTCCAAGACCTTGAGTGCACCCCAACTAGGTGGGTCGCACAACACGCTGGTCAAGAATACGCGCAATCAAGAGCCACATTTTCTTCAAATTACGCTTGCAACGGCACGTAATATGCGCAATGGTCTCACGATCGCCAGACTGCATTGACGTATCCATGAATTGATGAGAACCTCATTTACTTTTATTGGCTATGTTGCGCTATAGATGGTTTCATTCTTTGTCAGTTATTGAAAAGATTGTATAATTATCGTTTCGACAAAATGTCGGGTACAGGCCGGCCTCACTGGCCAAACGACTGACTCATTCATCGGTCAAACTTCGAGCACGTCGGCAACCGAGGACTACCCTGCGATCAGCTTTGTCAGCGAGTGATGCATTTACTCATGAATTTTCTGGACCGTGATTGACTTTTACGCCCCAGCTCAATAAATAGTGAAGAATACAGTTTTATTCAACCAAAAGAAAGTCTACCCATATGTTAACGGTGCAATGACCCAAAGCACGTAAAGTTTTGTTTAGGCCTTTGTTAACGATTTCAATCAAATGATCGGGCTATTGCATGTCATGACATGAGTCTCGAAGATAATACGAGTGGGCCACAGTTACGCCTGAAGGAATATTGTAAAACATTATAAACATATTCAGCAGTGTAATTGTATGCTTACGCTCAATCTTTTTGCGGGCAATGAGCTAAACTCGTGACTCTGTGTTTCAGTTGCTGATGGTAACGCTCGCTACATTCGACTGCAGAACGAGGTTGCACCACTTGGCAGCTGCATTTGCAAAGTGCAAGCCTTCCTGTGAACCAGCGCAACCATTTTTGTTCTCCGTGGTTCCTCTCTTTGCATGCACCCGAATTTTCAGCACGCTTGTTTGATGGGATTTTGATTATACATGCAGTTCATAGTAACGATGAGTAAAGAAATCGAACCATTTGACTATTTAGACGTTGCTTGCATTCAAAATGCCGACAGAAATTCTTGCATCAGCAGCCGGCTAACTCAGTTGATGCCGTTGTCAGTTGATGGCACGCAGCACAGTTGTCATTGGAGGCTTGAAAACTTTGATGCACTTTGAAGCACAGCACTTTAATGTGAATTACGGTTGCAACAGAAATAAAAAAATCTCAACAATATAGCAATATTATGATCAAACGTGCATATCCTCTGTTTGTCTGTATTAATCCCCACTACAAATTCAACAAGCCATTCATTGGATCCGAGGAACCACTTTGCAACGTCACGCCGATTTATTCTATGATGGCAATTGGTATTTGCATAGTAATTAACCTGCCGTTCGCATCGGCAATACACTGAATTTTTTCCTATTTGGTATTGTCAATGTGAGAACGAGGCAACGAGCAACTTCCCTACTTTTGCAGTTTTTAAATTGTATTCCCTCTTCTAATGTAATGGATAAATCTTACCCTCTGCACGAAAAAAAAATTTTCTATCATCTTATATATACAGTAGCTACTTCTGCGGAAATTGAGTCAGAATGGGAATCAAACTGCTATATCAAATCAACTTTGAATTTGTTTGATAAAAATTCATGAACTCATAAGATCAATACACGGTAGTGTATCGTAATCGATTAAATTTTATATATTTACATCAATTAAACGTTGTCATCACGGAGGCTTGAGGTCGTCTCGCCAGTCGTTCAAGCCACCGCGACGTCGGGCGCTGAGGGGAGAAGCAAAAAATTAAAATACACCAGAACTATTGAAGGGATTTTAGTCATAATGAATAAAAATTTATAATAAAACTTTCACACAGCTCACCAGGTGGAGTTTTGGATAATATAAAGTGAGTATTTTCCACACGTGAAACGGCTTTGACATATTTTAAATAATTGCAAATAAACATCTGTTAGCTGTGCGCTTCTAGTTGTTTGGCCAGTCATTTAAAATATGCAAAAAGCTTTAAAACTCGAAGCCTAATGCCAGCTTGTAGTATAGGTACGCTCGGCGTGCTGTTCATTGAGTGGTCTTCGTGATCAATGGTTACTCGTGAGTTCATGAGTTTAATGCTTGGCATATTTTGAGTGAAGTGTTATGTACTTTTCATCAGGTTTTGAATACACGTAAGTACAAAAGTTAGAGTGATTGCAAACCTCTCGAGGACGCTAATAATGAGCATGCAAATATCGAGCATGCGAATATCGAGACTAACACCTAGCGGGCGTTCGCATATGGCTGCTCAATCATGACGGCATTCGTGGATCAATTTCAGTCGTGAAATAGGGACCTGATACAGGGGGCATTAATAAATAGATGTGGATTTAAATAATTTATACACTGGTATGGGTATAAAAAAGATTTTTAAACGAAGGCTCGATATCTTGCGCACATCCCGCGGCCAGTGATCTCGAGGATAACCTTGACTTTATTACACTCTGAATTTATCTACTCGAACGAAAATTCCTAACGTCTAACAATGTACAACTGCAGTATACACACGAAGCAGTGTACAACTGCAGCACATGGAGCAGTGTATAACTGCAGCGCACGAAGCAGTGTACAGCTGTGTCCGGTGTCAATCTGGCGTCTCACTATATGTAACTGAGACGTAATATTCACTTGACCTGATAGAGATTGATGACATGAGTCAGCGTCTGGAAGACACGTGATAGATCACGCGATCAAGACTTTAGTTGTGGGCGGAAGCGAATGCTATATAAGGGCTAGCAACCTTTAGTAAGGCCCCCCGCAGTAGTTGATAAGCGTTCCGCGATGTAACGCGTCGGTTGAGTTCTCCGACCTTACGGTCGACGCCGTAGCTTATACCTCTGGTATCGTAATGTATAAACACCCCGTATATAAGAAATTTTATCAGACACACGTGTCTTACTTATCCTGCACAACCTTAGTCACGTAACTTGATCCTCAGGTAGAGCTTAATCTAAAATAATCTGGGACATTTTGGCGCCCGAACTATGTGGTAACAGCCGTGTTTTCTTAAAAGTGAAACTCGACTGCTTGACTATAATTGTGAAACTTCAAATACGGTGGTGAAGTGAAAAACTTTTGAAGTGTTTGTGATTATAGCAACACTGTCGCACAGCGATTTTCGTGTGGCCAAGCCTCTCAACGGATCTTTTATGCGATATTTAACTCACTTGCACGTCAGAAGAAGAAACCAAGAAGACCTTCATCTGCTAATTTCAGCAGCCGAAAACTGTGAGAATATTCAAGTTTTGGCTGGCGCGTCGTAGTATTAACCTGCACCGTGAAGGCTTTCCTATTTGAGCCTGCGACTAACGCGGAGAAATTTGAAGCGTCCTCGCATTGTCTTTTTGCGTTCTTCTGAATCCGGTACGACCAAACAGAGCAAATTAAAGCGATACTGTACGGCGCCAACGCAGCAACGTGATCGGCGCGTTTCCTTCGTAAGCCGAAAGACTTGATGAAGAGACTGGCGATTACGAGAGCGTCCACGAGGGCGACCATGAGAGCAACTACAATTAAGAGCTACTACGAGCGAATACGAAAGAGCCTGCATCAGCTGAGGGCGTCTACGAGCGTTTTACAAGTCAGCGGTGTCGTGAGAAGGTGGCAGCGATGTGGCAGCGACTGTCGATGGCAGTCAGCAAAGGAATCAATAACAAAAGCTAAAACGTCCCATCACGTAGACTAGAGCAGCAATTCTAAAACAGCTAAAGCGATGGTGACCGCATACGGCACCGCTAATGGGATTCTACATATAACCTGCTGTGCAAGATGAGCATGTGTAAAAAAGAGACGGCATACGCAACAGTAACTGTCAAGGCATCTAATAGGGTGGCCAGACTAAAAGTTGAGTAATCAATAATCATGTTAAGAATACTGTTGTAAATCCACAGGTAAGAGTGCTTACGATCCGCGAATTTTACACGAGTCTCAGGAGGTTTCAAACCTTTCCAGCATAATTAATACAGCAAATGGCCATCTAACTAGTAATTTTGCTATAATTATTACCAACGAACTAGCATATTCTCATGTAGAATATAGCCATTTCGACCTTAGTATTAAGATGTTGAGCGATAAAAAATACAGAAAGTAAATTAGTTAAATTGGTAGGATGCAGATGTACCGCGGTGCTTGATCACCATCGCTTGTACGTCAGTGGGCACTGATCACGCTCACTGAGGAAAGCGCTCCCTGTCGTAATAATTGAATTACCTATGATGAAGAACATTTAGGTTCTAAAGCAAAAAGGCAATTGACTCATTGTAACATAAGCTGAAAATTAAATCCTGTGAGGTTAGAACTCCTAACTTTAACGCCGTCCTCAAAAATGAATTTCCAACTAATGACTGAATGGCTGAAATTGCGAGAGATTATATATTAATCCTGTAAATTTAAATACTGTTGTCTCCCAATTGGGTCATTGATTCGCTCTTTAAAAATATAATGCTAACAGTCATCAAATAAATTGATTGACAAATATGGTAACAACGAAATATACGTGTACTAATTTATTTTTTGGGTTACATACGAGCTTTGATGTAAGTTTGAAGTTAGCATGGCTTAAAAACGTTGGTGAGCAATGAGCATTAAGGAACGGGCTGATTTTTAATGAATTAAATTAGCTGGGTGGCCGATGTCACCCTGCGATGGGGTGACTTCGGCCACATGTGTTAAAACACAGTAAAAACGTAGTAAAATTGATTTCATGGCCAAATTCTACCATCAGCGGGGTGACATCGGCCCATGACATCGGCATCGGTGTTTCAAAAAATGACAATGCCATTGTGTATTAAAAAAATTGAAACACAAAGATAAGGACTCAACATTTGTGAATCATATGCTTCATTAATTAAGGCAGCTTTCTGTCGATTTCAATGGCAGCTGGACATGAAAGTTTGAAAAATCTAGTCCCCATGGGACGCAGTATAGACCGCTACATGGCCCTTGCCCACAATTCAATATCTATTCCCTTCTGCTCGTAATCACGCTAGAGGGCATATTAGCCTGTGTGATTAAGTGCCTNGCGTCGATGGCTTTTACTGATGCTCAGCGTAGATATTCTACCATGGAACGTGAGCTTGTTGCCATCCGCTGGGATGTTAAAACTGTTCGCTCATTTATTTTTGGTGTTCCGTTTGTCTTGTATACGGACCATAAATCCCTGTTGTACCTTCATAACATGACCAAGGAGAATTCCCGTATGATGAGAACCTTGTGTGAACTGGCTGAGTACGACTTTTTCATACGCTATAGACCTGCGAAAGAAAATTCTGCTGCTGACGCCATGTCCCGCATCTCGCAGCCTCATGATACTGATGATCACCGTGAGTGCAATGCCCTTCCCAAAGGCTTGCATTCACGATGTCGTTCAGGGTAGTGGAAAGTCACTGTTCGAGTCGTTACTGCTTTGCTTGGGTTATGAGGAAGACATTGACAGAGATGTGCCAGGCGATCACGTTGAGCTTGGACAGAATTTGGCTGAATTATTACAGCAGAACCCAGGTAAATTTGGTGGTAGTAAGAGTAATGAATTCACTAGGATGATAAAGTCAATGAGGAATGCAGGCGTCCTACCAGTGAGAACTTTATATCAGCAGAATGTGAACTGTTAAGAGTAGAAATTTGGGTTCACCATAGCATGGAGTGGCCAGTCGTTTTTAAAATTTCAGATTCTATCGCTTCACCTATCATTCATTTACAGTATTAGTGTCTTGCTGGTGTTCATTTTAATCCAGTGTATAATCGCTAAACGTCGCCTTTAACATGTCTCATTAAAGAAAAATGCTTGAATGTCGCTTGTCCTAACGAAAAATCTTATTCTGAAACCGGTCCTGTTAATCCAATGTCCATTTTAAACTACCATGTTTCACTGTGCAATTGTTCACACGAAATTGATTTCTCATGTTGTGTTATTAGCATTTCATCCGCGTACTTTTGTTCTCTTATTGATTCCGTTGCCCAAGTTTGTCTCATATGCAACACTGCCTACGATGCTATCTCGCATCGTGAACCCTCAGTTGTCATGCGTATAGTTCCAGCGACAAACTAGTAACTGGAATAAATAGCAGCGAAACAAGAGTTTTAGGTGTCGTGAATTTATTTATTTTATTTTCGGAATTCTAGTTAAGTATTTTATGCCTTTTGGAGTCGTGCGTCAGGAAGACTTGCCGTTCCATAGCATTATTAGAGCTAACTTCTTGGCCGTTAATCAAATTTCACTTAATTTTAGCAATTTTACACTGAGTATCCCAGATATTTCTGGCGATTTAATTAATTGTGTTTCCCTTAGGTCGCAAATCTTTGAGTCCCACTTATAATTTTTCTAGATTCACCGCAGCCCATTTCTATAGAGGCGTGTCTGTAGCTTCATCGGAGACTGCCGTGAGTGATGATGATGGAACGTTATATCTACTAATGATTATACATGTACTATTTCTCGAGAAGAAATTATTATTTGCAAATAATGATGAAACTTTGTCGCTCTTGAAAAATCAGATTGTTAATAAGGTTACTGAACGTGAATGGCCAGAATGTTTGAGGCCATTTCGTGGACGGAAATCTTTGAGAGTTGTGTGCGATATATGATTGTTTACGATGATGCGAATGATCGTGATATTCCCGTGATAACATTTGATTTTGCCGTGGACCTGTCGATTAAAATTTATAAAGATTTAGCTCACATTGGGAAACACAAACATGATAATTGCATCTAAACATTTTTTCATCCAGCTTTTTCCAAAATAGCAGCAGACATCTGTAACTCTTGCCAACATTGTCAATTATACAAAATTTCATCCCAAAACCCGCTACAGCACAGGGAGAGAGGGAAGGAGCCTCCACCTTCCTCCATGGAGGAGTATGAGGAGTGGGGTGGGGGTGTTGTGGGGAACCTACAAGTTGTGTACGACCACACAGCCTTTCAAAGCTTATACAAATTCATCCGCGAACCCGGAAATTGTCTACGTAATTTTGAGGCGCTGAAAGTTACACACTTGATAGTAAAAGACCTTCGTGCCGTAAATGTTGTGTTACGTGCATGCATTATTCGGTACAATTATTTTAGCAATTAATTCATTCACCAATAAATCGCTTTCGCCCTTCCTCCCCCCGAAATTCATTGCCACCGTAAAGGCGCTGCCAGACGCTGTGGCTCTATGCCGTCTCAAATTTACACTTAGTTTGGCCGATACGCTCAGCGCGGACTTCGTGTATCCTTAAATGAGACTCTTAAGAACTCTTACCGCGCTGCTAGCAATCCCATGTCTTAGGGTACGCACACAGTGAAAGCAGGTTGCCAGCGTGCTGGTTACCTGCTCAGGCTGGCTGGATGACAGGACGACAGACGTCGGATGACAGGACGACAGACCTCGGATGACAGGACGACAGACGTCGGCAAGGTACAATGCAGCCAAATCCGCGGTTAAAATGTGAACGGAGAGCTCGACTAAGGATAGGTATAATTGAAAATGCTTGAACAGATATACGTGAACAGGTTGCTGTTTGGCGGTAAATGGAAGGAGACCATAATTATATGAATCGTCACGACCAGACGACAAATATCTGCCTAGAAATTTATGATAGAAAAAACCTGTGTTATGGGTGGGCTCTGTTATCGGAGCTCTCCGTCGAAATGATAAGCTTGTCACGAAGACCTCAGATAAGTTTGAATTAAACTTTATGTTTAGTGTTTAGTTATTGTTAATATATACTTATTTTGTATCTATGAACCAGTGATAACACTTGTGGCTAAGAAGATTGATAAATCGGGAGGAGGAAGAGAACACAAATGCAAATGATGTCAATGATTCCAGATTACGAATGCATGATAGCGGGGCTGCAGGATTAGGCTTCAGTGCATTATCGCTTGCTAATTCAGTTGTGCTTCTATGGATGTACTCGTTTATTTCTAAAGCGTTCTGAACACAATATATTGAAGCACATTTTTTCATCTTTTATACTATAAAAGAAGACATTGATATGGAAAAACGTTAAGGATTGTTCCACGACAATACCTTGTTCATATCTAACGTAGGTAATACCGGGAAATCTAGTTGATTTAGAAGGAATATAATCAATGAGTCGTTCTAGATCTGAAAGTTTCTTATTGATTTACCACCTCATGTCTTCACAAACACGAAGATTATAATCGCACTTTAAAGTTCTGTGAATTATTCTCATCCATATTAATTATTTGATTATCATGAAAATTGTTAATTCCGCCGCTATTCAACTGATCAGTTAATCTGCGCATTGCATAAAGGAATAAATTTAATTTCTCGTATGATACTCTGTTTTATTACGACACAACTAAAAGCATTTTACCACGTGAGACTCTAATATTTCCGTGAATAAATAACCACTGACCGACTTACAGTGATGACAACTCGGCTGATTGTGAGAACTGGAGTACAATGATGATTGTGGGTCTAAATATGATGGTGACTTTTGGGTTTGATACGATGATGATTTTCCAATCTAATCAATGGAATCTAATCGCAATGTAATGGAATTGCGTGCAGAACGAAACTCAGCACTAATTCGCATCCCCGCCCCGTCGTGCGTGGCTTGAGCTAAAGTTGAGAGAAAAGAATGCTCTTTTTAAGCTAATTGATCATGTATTTTTAATTTTGATTCTAATATTTTTAACACGTAAATTAAACCATACCGCACATAAGTACTGTATAGGTAAAAATTTAGAGAAAAGAATATTTTTTTAAGTAATCTGGCTATTTATTTTCAATTTTAATTTTAGTATTTTTAACACTTAAATTTATCCAAAACGCACATTAAATTAGCCTAAAATTTGGAGAAAAAAAATGCTATTTATAAGTATATTGACTATTTATTTTTTATGATGCTTTTAATATTTTTAACACGCAAATTTGGCCAAAACGCGCATTAAATTACCTCAAAAATAAGATAAAAGAATTCTCGTTTTAATGATAAATAGACAATGTACTTTTAGTTTTGATTTTTGTATTTTTAACACGTAAATTTATTGAAAACGCACATTAAATTAGCCCCAAATTTAGAGAAAATAATGCTCTTTTAAATTAAATTTAATATTTATTCTTAATTTTGATTTTAATATTTTTAACACGTAAATTTAGCTGAAACGCATGGTAAATTATTTCAAAATTTAGAGAAGAGAATGATTTTTTGGTTATATGGACTATGTATTTTTAATTTTGATTCTATTATATTAAAAACGTAACTTTAAACAAAATGCACATTAGTACTGATGAAAAATCAAATAGTCGAATGGTATTTTTGAGCAAATTGAGTCATGTATTTCTAATTCTGACTTAATGTTTCAACACTTAAATTTAGAAAAAAACTCACATTGCAACATTATTAAAACGAATGAACCACGTCTGCCAGGGACTGAGTAAAGTCCACGGAGTTCTGAGTGCTTTATCATATGTTTTACCTTTCCCTTCATTAAAAACGCGTTTCTGCGCATTGTCCTTATCAAAACTATCAAGCACTTTATTAATCTGCGGTAATCAATAGTAAAACTAAAATAGAAATCAATAATAATCATATAGCAATAGTAATTAATAGTATAGCTGAAAAAATCTGAGAAAATAATACTCGTTTTGAGTAAATTGATCATATTTTTTAGTCTGATTCAAATATTTTAATTTGTAAATTTATCCAGATAGGGGCTACGTGCATTAAAATAGCTACAAATGCTGAGAAGAGCATGCTCATTTTGTGCAAATTGATTATGAATTTTTAATTTTAATATTTTTAACTCGTAATTTCAACCCAAACGCACCTTAGCATAGCTGAAAATGCAGAGAAAAGAACGCCTTTTATGCTAATGTGAGTTTTGACAGATTAATTAAATTAATTAAAATAACAGGGCAAATTTACTCAAAAAGAGCATTATTTTTTCTGCATTTTCAGCTATACTGATATTCGTTAATGCTAAATTTACGGGTTAAAAATAATAAAATCAAAATTTAAAATATTATGTACAGTCAGCTAACACAAAAGAGAAATCTATTTTCTCCATTTTCAACTGTACTAATGGGCAATTCGGCTAAATTTATGCGTTAAAAATATTAAATCCAAATTAAAAATACAGTCAATTTATCCAAAGAGAGAATTTTTTTCTCTGATTTGTCAGCTGTATTAATGTGCATTCTGGCTAAATTTGCATGTTAAAAATTTTAAAATTAAAATTAAAAATACATAGTCGATTTAGTCAACATGAGCGTTCTTTTCTCTGCATTTTCAGTTGTACTAATATGCGTTTAAGCTAAATATCCTGTAACATTTTTTCTCTATATTTTTAGTTGTAATAGTGTCCTTTTTTAGCTAGCTATAACACCCGTGGGTTGAACTAGCCTTCGGTCGAACGGCCACATGTCGAAGGACGATGAATTTTGGAACAGAACTATGCTATCTGAAACCTAACCTCAGATGCGAGGAACGAAAAATTACGTAATTTAACGATGCCCGGAAATCAAATTCGATCCGCGGGCTGGTGGTGCACGGCAGGTTCTATGCAAGGCCAGAGGACGACAAAGTCGAGTGGTTCACGGCTCATTGGTGGATGTCCGGAGAGATCCGAGGCATTCGATTCAGGGCTTATTGGTGCACAAAAGTGGCGGTGCACGGCTGCGCTCCCTTGATCAATCATCCAAAATGGCAGACTCAACTCTACCATTCACTTATTAGGTCAGTATTCTTCAATGATATCGTGATAAAATAGCGATTTACTTCCATCGATGTTATATAAATCATTTAATCCGCATAATTCTTATTTAAACGCAGCTTTCTCACATATCTTCCTTCACTTCATTTCAGCATTATGTATGATATTTGAAGTCTCGACAGTATAATAGTTTTCCTGTTAAAAGCCGTTATAGCTATAACGTGGTTACATGAGTCACAATATGACCATGCTGATGTACCGTTATAGCTATAACGTGGTTATATGAGAAGAAATATGACTTTGATGTTCCGCAATTACGATGTCGATATATTGAGCCACAGGTGTGGCGTCACTGCAACTGTGGCGCACCAATTTCAAGTTCTGTTTTGTTTTATCGAACACGAATAAAACCCGCAAGTTTTATTTTCTAGCTTAAAAGATGCAAGCGGGTAGAGAGTCGAGGGATAGGGTGAAGGTAGACGGTGGGGCAGAACAGAGGTGACACCGTGACAGAGCTTGCTCAATAAATTTAGGTGCAACCGAAAGCCAAGCGTACAGCACTGTGCCATTCTCTCACAGGCATCCCCTCGTTTCTTCATAAGAAAAATACAGGGAAACACTTTTATTCATTTCCACCCTTTATTCGCATTCTCTTTCACTGACTTCATTAAAGTCTGTTTACTGGAAGGCTTCAGCACAAAATTCATAAATAGAGCATAACCGGCATAGTGCAAAGGCCAGTTTTGAGCCCGCGCGCTACACGCACGTCCGCTTTGTGACATAGCTCAACAGCGCGTCACCCTCACTCACTCTAAAGCCCACGTTATTCAAAATGAAAACACGTTTACTTGACGCTTGTTCTTTCTATTTGCACTCTCTTCTACTGACTTCACTGAAATTCGGTCATTCACTGACACAGATTATATAAAATATATGCAAAAAGAGCTCCAAACGGCACAGTAAAAGTTAAAAATTTGGGACCACAAACACGTGCGTCCACTCTTTTTCACGGCACGAACTGCGCATGATCAAAGTTATAAAATTTCGTGTTCACAGTTATAAAATTCAATATGGCAGTTATAAAGTTATTGATCACAGTTATAAAGTTTCACGAACGTAGTTATAAAGTTTCATGACCGCAGTTATAAAGTTTCATGACCGCAGTTATAAAGTTCATGATCACAGTTTCAAAATATTACGATCACATTTACAAAGTTAAATATGGCAGTTATGAAGTTATTGCTCGCCGTTATAAAGTTTCATAATCACATTAAAAAGTTCATGATCGCAGGAATGAAATTTCATGATCAAAGTTATAAAGTTCAAGACGGCAGTCATGAAGTTATTGATCGCAGTGATAAAGTTTCAGGAACGCTGTTATAAAGTTCATGATCGCAGGTATAAAGTTCATGATCGCAGTTATAAAGTTCATGATCACAGTTATAAAATTTCATGATCTCAGTTTTAGAGTACATGATCGCAGTCATAAAGTTCAAGATGGAAGTTATGAAGTTATTGATCGCAATTTTAAAGTTTCCTGATCGCAGTTATAAAGTTTCATGATCGTGGTTATAAAGTTCAAGATGGCAGTTATATAGTTCATGATCACAGTTATGAAGTTCATGATCGCAGTTATAAAGTTCATTCGGGTGTTGACCGACTTGCATCATTTAAGGTCTGCAGCACTACGAAAAACTGGTCCCACGTTCTTGAAAACAAGTCCCACGCATTAGGAAAAATTGGCCCCACGCACTAGAAAAAACTGGTCCCAGGCACTAGAAAAAACTGGTCCCACAAACTAGAAAAAACTGGTCCTAAGCACTAGAAAAAAACTGGTCCAACGCACTAGAAAAAACTGGTCCCAGGCTACTAGAAAAAACTGGTCCGAGGCACTAGAAAAAAATGGTCCCACAAACTAGAAAAAACTGGTCCTACGCACTAGAAAAAAACTGGTCCCAGGCACTAGAAAAAACTGGTCCCACAAACTAGAAAAAACTGGTCCCACGAAGTAGAAAAACTGGTCCCACGGACTAGGAAAAACTGGTCCCACGCACTAGAAAAAAATGGTCCCAGGCACTAGAAAAAACTGGTTCCACAAACTAGAAAAAACTGGTCCTACGCACTAGAAGAAAACTGGTCCAACGCACTAGAAAAAACTGGTCCGCGCACTAGAAAAATCTGGTCCCACGCACTAGGAAAGAAACTAGGACTTACATGTTTTCACAAATGTATTGTATTGAAAATAGAATTTTAGCATCACGCGAAAATATCCAATTAAATATTTTGTTTGAATCTATCGACACCACGTTCGGGAAAATACAAAAAATGAATTTCGGGTGAATGCAATACAATTTTCAACGTTCGGGTGAATACAATAAACAATAACGGTCGTAGTGTGAGTGAAATCTAACAACACCGTTTTTAAGAGTCCGACTTTCAATATTGTAATATTATATCATATGTATAATTAATTCAAAATATTTGTGGCTAAACTAAATTCAAGCGCCAAATACACAGTGGATCCACGATACTAAAATAAATTTGCGCATCCGCCGCTAAGCTCCCAGGACCAGGTCTTGGCCCCCTGCCGGTCACCGCTAAGCTCCCAGGTCTTGGCCCCTGCCGGTCACCGAACCGCACACGTGGAGGGTCTTGGCCCCCTGCCGGTCACCGCACCGCACACGTGGAGGGTCTTGGCCCCCTGCCAATCACCGCACCGCACACGTGGAGGGTCATGGCCCCCTGCCGGTCACCGCACCGCACACGTGCCACCGCGACCGCGGCGACTGGTAAACTGCAGCAGCGGAGCAGCGCTGGCGCAGGTGTTGTGGGGCGTACAGGGCAGGTGTTGGTGGATGTGGATTGCATGGCACGAGTACGTGGCTGCACGTGAAGTGGATTGCGTGGCACGAGTACGTGACTGCAGGTGAAGTGTATATAAATTGAAGCACGTAATAGAAATATTAGTCACTTAAGAGCAGTAATGCGCATTTATTTCTTTAATAATCGCCACCGTCAAAATTATAACAATGATTGCAGGTTATAATTAAATGATGGAATATTCCAGGCTTCAGAAAATATACGACGAGCAAACAGTTATTACTCATAGCCGCAGGATACTCATTGGAACATCATATTTACCATCATAAAATATGCCATGAATTAAACGAATTTGGATATAAAACTGCAATAAAAGCTGAACTAAATCGATATCCACTCTTTCAAAATTTAAAATTTATTATTGAAGTGAAAGTGAAATGAGAGAACTATTTTAGCTTATATTTTGAAGCATGACTAAAAAACACCAGGTGTGCGGTCTGCAAATGTCGCTATTGATTGCTGGTTCAGCGTTCAAAAGGCGCCATTGTTACGCGCCTCTGGCACGGTGATTTATGGCCCCGAATGCCGTATGGAAGAATGTTGCCAGCGTTTATTCATGTTTCGTTAAAATAATGAATTGCATAAAATGTTTGCGCCACGTCAGCGGCACATTATGTCAACTAACCCGCCGCTGACGTGACAGCCAATACAGCCATGCAATACATCGCTGACGTGACAGCCATTCCAGCCAATACATCGCTGACGTGACAGCCATTCCAGCTAATACATCGCTGACGTGACAGCCATTCTAGCCAATACATCGCTGACGTGACAGCCATTCCAGACAATACATCGCTGACGTGATAGCCATTCCAGCTAATACATCGCTGACATTACAGCCATTCCAGCCAATACATCGCTGACGTGACAGCCATTCCAGCCAATACATCGCTGACGTGACAGCCATTCCAGCCAATACATCGCTGACGTGGCAATCACAGTCACATGTGAATATTACAAAAATAAATTCAAATGCTTAAATAAGATTTTTAAACCTTGGTTTAAAAATCTTAAACCAATCTGTTTAAATTTTTAAACAGTTTAAAAAACATTATTTTTATTTTAAATGTATCAAAGTTTTTATGTTTGCGCCACGTCAGCGGCACATTATGTCAACTAACCCGCCGCTGACGTGACAGCCAATACAGCCATGCAATACATCGCTGACGTGATAGCCATTCCAGCCAATACATCGCTGACGTGACAGCCCTTCCAGCCAATACATCGCTGACATGACAGCCATTCCAGCCAATACATCGCTGACGTGACAGCCATTCTAGCCAATACATCGCTGACGTGGCAATCACAATCACATGTGAATATTATAAAAATAAATTCAAATGTTTAAATAAGATTTTTAAACATTGGTTAATTTGTAAACAGTTTAGAAAACATTATTTTTATTTCAAATATATAAAAGTTTTTATTATAATTATTAATAATTATTACTTTAGAGTTTTAAGCAATATTTCTAATATTTAAAAAAATACAATTAGTTCAAGTGAACATTATTTCGATTTTTTAAATTGTTCACATTATTATTATTTTAAGGATTTTGATATTAATATTTCCGGAATGAACTAAAATTAGGTTATATAATAATTATTTTAATTTTCTTTATTTGACGTATAATTAAAATTTCTCTTATTGTTAAAAGTTGTAATTATTATTATCATTATTTAAGGAATAAATTCATATTTGGTGAAATAAACATAATTTCAGTTTTCATTATTTTTTCGTTTTTCTCAATATATATTACAGCTTTAATTCAAATTCCTTTGGCTACATTCATATGTAATGTATTTGAATATTTCATGGTAAATTGAATTGTATAAATTAAACTGTGTAGAACAATAAAGTCTTCTGAATTATATTATCATTGACTCAATATTAAATCATCCGTGTGTCGTCAGATTTTCTAGGAAAGTCAGGCTATCAAGTGAACACTTTTTCTTCGTCGAAATGTGGGATCTGTTCGCCAACTTTGAAATTTCAAATAAAAAATTTTATCATGAATAGCTTAACGTCATTAACTAAATGATTACTGATTGTAATCATTATCATTATAATAATGCTTAGCATTATTAATAATTATCATTATTTTGCTGAAATCTAAAGTTCATCAAAAATTTTAATGCAGAGAAAACTGCAATTAAATTCATCATATCTTCATCGAATATACGTTCACAACTTTTTCGTACGTTTTCGTTTTAAAACATTTTGAGTTTACTTGACGTTTCCTATGCTTTTAAATTCTTGGTAACTGAAAGATAAAAAGGGCTAATAGATCTCACACTAATATCGATAGTAAGTTTCGAACTCTGCATAATCATGTTGATGTGAAGGGCTACAAAGCGGCTATTAATATTCTATGAACACCATTCTACTCTATTGTGTTATCTATGTTCCAGGAAACCTGGCACTGCTTTGAGCTTGGTGAACTCGACTGGAAATCATGGTCGTATCATGGGCGGCCATGCGTGGGCGGCCACCTATCGTCCACCATGTTTCTGAAGGAAATTAGAAATCTCTGAAGTACTTCTTGCTATTTCTTGATACTTGCCAATTTTCATCTATATTTTTAGTATATAGGCGGAAAAATGCGTAGGTCAAGAGTGACTGTGAGGCACTCTCCGTTGCTCCTCATCGTTTCATTTCACTCACGTCGGACACCCTGGCTATTTCTCTCATAAATTAAAAAAAAAGTATTTCTCCGGATATTTTATTAAAAAGTATGGGAACTCCTCCCCTACTGCATAAATTTCAAGTGCATGTACACCTAAAAACAAGAGTGTTTCCAGGATGCACAGGAGAGCGCTTCTTGTTAACAATGAAATGAAATAAAAGCTGGCATAAGGAACAGTTGCGGTGATGATGGAGCACTAAAACGAAATATATAAATCCAAGATGTCCGACAATAAGAAACTTAGAAGAGCCATGAAAGAATAACTCCCGTCGCAAACGGGAGAACCTACCGCCATGAGATCGGTCGTTCAGGAGAACCAATCGCCCTCGACATTGACGTCCGACCACAGCTCACGGATCTCTTAAGCGAATACTAGTATATTTTGGCAAAATTTGTTCCTTTAAGCAGGTTTCATTGAAAACCAGAGAATTCGTTTTATTGACAATTTTCTGATAAGTTTTTTTCTATAGATCGAACAACGTGAATTGCGTGGCACGAGTACGTGGCTGCTGATTGCAATTGATAAAATGATTCAACGATATTAATTGATACTGATTGATAAAATGTGTTCAACGAAAATTTTGTAACTCCTAGCTTATACTATCGTCGCCTCATTTTTCGGCGTCCAAAAGGGATCACCGGAGCTGGGCTGGGGTGCACCGGAAGAGCACGCTCTGCCCTACCCGTGCGGTTAGGTCTTATGCGGACGCTGCTCAGAACTTGTCCGGCGTGGCGCACCGCTGCCGTCGCAGTTCTGGCTTTCAGGACAACTGGGTCAATCGTACTCGCCGTAGTGGTAAGTTCCGCAAAAGACTCCCCCTATTCCATTACACCAGGGGGAGGTTCCTCTGTACTAAGATTAGCTACGTCCGCCAAAACGCGATTTTCACTGTTTGGTGCGGTGCTGCTGCATCTTCCGGGCCCGAGTGGGACCCTCATTATCAGTCCTGCATACCAGAACAGACTCACTGAATCTGCCAATTCTGGTCAAGCGACGCACACACCTTAGCAACCTTGATCACCGCAAGCACGAGAGTACGAAACGGCAACACAGGATCGAAAGAGAGCGAGGTCAAGCTTGCACTCGGGGAGACGGGACTCGCACACATGAAACGAGAAGCTCCCGGCAATAAGCACGACCATGCCGGGGCACTCGAACATTTAAAGTTTGAGAATAGTACGAGGTGTTTTGCATCCCCGCCCCGTCGTGCGTGGCTTGAGCTAAATTTTGAGCTATTTTAGCTCAAAGTTGAGAGAAAAGAATTAATGCTCTTTTGGAAGAATTTTTTTGAATTAATTTTGATTCTAATATTTTTAACCATACCGCACATAAGTACTGTATAGGTAAAAATTTTAGAGAAAAGAATGCTTTTTTCAAGTAATCTGGCTATTTATTTTCAATTTTAATTTTAGTATTTTTAACACGTAAATTTATCCAAAACGCACATTAAATTAGCTTAAATTTTGAAGAAAAGAATGCTATTCTCAAGTATATTAACTATGTATTTTTTATTACGTTTTTAATATTTTTAACACGCAAATTTGGCCAAAACGCACATTAAATTATCTCAAAAATTAGATAAAAGAATTCTCTTTTTAATGGTAAATAAACGATGTACTTTTAGTTTTCATTTTAGTATTTTTGACACGTAAATTTATTCAAAACGCACATTAAATTAGCTCCAAATTTAGAGAAAAAAATGCTCTTTTCAAGTAAATTAAAGATGTATTCTTAATTTTGATTTTGATATTTTTAACACGTAAATTCAGCTGAAACGCATGGAAAATTATTTCAAAATTTAGAGAAGAGAATGATTTTTTGGTTATATGGACTACGTATTCTTAATTTTGATTCTATTATATAAAAAACGTAACTTTAACCAAAATGCACATTAGTACAGATGAAAAATCAAAGAGGCGAATGGTATTTTTGAGCAAATTGAGTTATGTATTTCTAATTCTGACTTTAATGTTTCAACACTTAAATTTAAAAAAAACTCACATTGCAACATTATTAAAACGAATTAACCACGTCTGCCAGGGACTGAGTAAAGTCCACGGAGTTCTGCGTGCTTAATCAAATGTTTTACCTTTCCCTTCATTAAAAACGCGTTTCTGCGCATTGTCCTTATCAAAACTATCAAGCACTTTATTAATCTGGGGTAATCAATAGTACAACTGAAATAGTAAAATCAATAGTAATCATATAGCAATAGTAATAAATAGTATAGCTGAAAAAAAAAATCAGAGAAAAGAATACTCGTTTTGAGTAAATTGATTATATTTTTTAGTTAGATTCAAATATTTTAATATGTAAATTTAGCCAGATAGGGGCTATGTGCAGTAAAATAGCTAAAAATGCTGAGAAGAGCACGCTTATTTTGTGTAAATTTATTATGCATTGTTAATTTTAATATTTTTAACACGTAATTTCAACCCAAACGCACTTTAGCATAGCTGGAAATGCAGAGAAAAGAACGCCTTTTATATGTGGGAAATTTTTCCCACCATTAATAATTTTTGTAATCATTTGTAAATTTGTTGTCTATATGTCGTTTTCTGTTCATGTTGCGTTCGCAGTTTTGTTGTCTTCAGTTTAGTTACGTAGTTTAAGTAGGTAGCAGTATCCGCTAGGTTAGGGACTCCTTCATAAGCATTCATACCATTCAGACGTTCAATCTCGCAACGTGCCTTAACTCAAACGCAGCTAGTTCTCAGTTATTCATTTCTGGACCTACCTTCACTTCAGCCAGCACAGCAACAGGGCCTTCAGATTCTAAATATCTTTCTGGTTACTGTTTCACTATCTTTTTGTTGGTGAGAATGTTGCTTTTTTTCATATTAATTATTTACGCTCTATGTACAATATTTTTTCTATGGTACTCTAGACAAATCAATTTCAATTAAATTATTAATATCTCAAATTTCCAATTAGCTACGTGGTCTCTGATATTGGCAGAGGGACTAGCTTCCTTTTCTGTGACCCACGATTTAATAACTTTATCTTCAAATTTCCAAAGTCAAAATCTCAAACTGTCCTTTTCTATTTTTCCGTCTTAGAGTACCTTCCTTTAACTGATTTCGTCTGATTTCTAATTTGCCTCTTACTGAATGCATTAAGCACTGAGATGCACCAAAATCTTAGGTTTGTCAATTTAGTAATTTGTTGATTATTGATACATAATTTGGAATTGTTTGCTACATAGCTAGTTTCTGATCTATTTAATTGTTTAGTAAGTAGTTTAATTTTCATTTCAGTATCTGGGACCCGTCGGGGCAACACCATTAAGGAACTTTTTCTGCTGCAAACGAAATTGCTTCATTGAACCGCCCGTTCTTCAAAGGTTTCTATACAACAGCATATGAATTATTGAATTCGGCTTCCTCCTTCAACTGGCCCGAGCAACGCCAGTTGCACGTTGAATCAATCTGAATAAATATCAGCTGACTCTATTCTCTTTATTTTGTCCGATTGTGTGAGGCAATCTTTATTACTCACATATACTAATGTGAGTTTTGACAGATTAATTAAATTAATTATAATACCAGGGTCAATTTACTCAAAAAGAGCATTATTTTTTTCTGCATTTTCAGCTTCACTGATATTCGTTAAATGCTAAATTTATGTGTTAAAAATAATAAAATCAAAACTACATATATAATATACAGTCAACTAACACAAAAAGAGAAATCTATTTGCTCCATTTTCAACTGTACTAATGGGCAATTCGGCTAAATTTATGCGTTAAAATTATTAAATCCAAATTAAAAATACACGGTCAATTTATCCAAAGAGAGAAATTTTCTCTGATTTTTCAGCTGTACTAATGTGCTTTCTGGCTAAATTTACATGTTAAAATTTTTAAAATCAAAATTAAAAATACGTAGTCGATTTAGTCAACATGAGCGTTATTTTCTCTGCATTTTCAGTTGTACTAATATGCGTTTAGGCTAAATTTCCTGTAACATTTTTTTCTCTAGATTTTTAGTTGTAATAGTGTCATTTTTTAAATTTACTTTTTAAAAATGTTCAAATAAAAAAATATATTATTATTTTACTTCCGATGAAGATTCTTTTCTCAATTTTTTAGCTGCACTAAGGTGCGCTTTTCCTCAATTTACGTACCATAAGTATTAGAATAAAAAGCAATTTTTTCTCTGGATTTGCAGCTGCACTAAGATATATTTTTGCCTAATTACCCTTTCATAAAAGTTTTCCCTAATATATTGGCTACAATGACTTATGCTTGAGAGTCCTTCAAATGAATATTTCCATAAATTCCTGATAAATTAATTATTAAATACGAAAGTAATCAATGAAAGGTTAATTTCCATGCATGATGAAAACTGCAAGTTACTCTGTTATCAACTACATGCAAATCAAATTCAAACCTATCAGGAAGAATGAGATTTTTCTAAAAAAATTTAAGTCAATAGAATACTTCTTACCGAGACGGTAATGGCATAAATAACACTAGTGATACCTCGACTCACTATTACCTATACTTGTGAACTTTTCCTATACATGTGTACCTATACTTGTGAACTGTAGGCGAGCCCTGTTCAGGGTTCCAGATTTTTTGCCTTTGCATACGAACACGCCTCTGCTTACCAACCGATTTTTAGTTTGACCTCAAAACCCATTTTCTATCGTTCATAGCTTCCGTTCTCTACTCATATGATTCGGCCACAGGCTCTGAGCGTGTGATCGCTGCAACAACTCCTGTATTCATCAGCATAATTTTTGTTTATAGGATATATTTTATTTAATTGTGTTAATGCATAGTAAATACCAATACATTGTTGGATCATGGTTCTCAAAAAGGCTGCTGAAAAAGTGGCGAAGGCGGCGTGAAACGGGCGATGAAGCTCGATATAAAATGCGAGATAATGCGGGATATGTTTTTTTTCGTAGTAATAGGGAAAAATGGTAACTTGTGTGATAGTGTGCACACATGTTTTGCCTTTATACTATGTCGTATAGGAAATATTGTTTCCTCTACTAACATTTTCTCATATGAACCCTGTCACGGAACGAATTAAGTTCGTATGTGAGGAAGTATCATTGTACTGATACTTCATCTGATAGTATCATTGTACTGATGTATACATTATTAGCACAAACCCATCCCATTACCTGTATCAGGTCCAGGTCCTCAGAACACTTCTCGATGACAAATATTTTGTTGGCAAAACATATCTTGGATGGAATGTGCCGACCAGACACAACTTTGCCTCCCCCATCCCAAATGATATCTAGCAATACTCCTAACTTGTAATCTGTAAAATTTTCAAAGTTTAACTTATGCAGAGTTGGCCCACTGTTCATTGGAATTTTAAGCTATCGCGAGGAGTTTGGATCAATTCAGGTCAGGCATATGGATATTATTTAGATTTTGGAAGTAGACTCAAAATAAAATTGATTAGTTTAGTGTCAATGAATGATTTGACGACTAATCATTTCAATTGAAGCCTCCCATTAAATTTCCTTCAATTTTATTTTCAGCCTGCAACTTCAGAGCAAATAGTCTGTGGTGATCAGGGCATGTGAACATAACTGTCCACCGTTGGAAAAGTCATTTAATTCAAAGACATTCCATTTCAGAGCAAGAAGTTTGTAAGAAGAGTATGTTCTCTAAAAAGTTGATCGATGGAAAATTCATTTTAAGCCATGAGCGTGCCCCACATCAAACTTCTCGAAAAAAATCGCTGTCAAATCTCTAACAAACCTGTGACAAATCTCGGAAAGTGATGGCAAATCCCTGCGAAATCTTTGACATCTCTGACATCGATGACAAATTTCTGATATCCAACGATGATAAATCTCATGCAGATCGGAGAGGAAACATCAAATGAGCCTAAATAAATGCGCCTAAACATTGCAGTATAAATTTCGTATGAATCAGTAAACATAGACAGGAACTTGGTGCGTTAAGAACCGAACCTCGTTAAACTATATTGGATAAAGCTCAAATATTCTCAGGGAATAAACGGTACCACCACTGTAGTGAGCCCTAACCATCACCGATCATTTCTTCTTTCTTGCACATTCTGATGAATTCCTCTGAAATAATATATTTAGGTTTTCAAAATTATCCTAAAGTACTCCTAAAATATCCTAAAGTTATTTTTTTGAAGTTAAATGCTTTAACTAAAAAACGGCTTACCTGACAAAGTTTTAAACGTTGTTATCACGAACTGTTTTTTCCTTGTTCTCGCTCAACAAAAATATATTTTAAAATAGCTTGGCACGTTTTAGGCATTTTCTCACCAGATTTTGCACGTTTTACCAAACAAATGGTTCTCAACATCCTCGTAGACGTGCTATAAACCTGCAATATTAGGGTTTTATGAGAAAATCGAACAGGAATATCATCTCTTCCCGAAATGAAATAATTATTGATAGGCGTTGACAAAAATGTAGATGTAATACATGCTCTCATTTTAGATAATAATGAAGTGCACTATAATAACCTACAGCCACCCACAAGCGCCCGCGACATCTAGAGTCTACGTAGTTATCCTATGTCTAGGGGAGAGGGGAGTAGCGACCTAATAAATGCGGCTCGAATATATGTACTCTTAGCAAACTTACTTACCCTGACTTTTTACTTCTGCAATATTTAGTTTAAAGATGCATAATTGATTAAAATATATATATTTTTTGAAATATTGCCTAAAAATCCATGTTAAATTTCTATGTTACCCTTCGAAAATTCAAATTAAAAAAAATGACGCGATGCCACCGTAATAAGAGCTTGACCCATCATCATCGTATCGTCAGGGGCCATACCATCAAATCTCGCTGGAGGACACCCAACGGCTGATTTTTTGTCAGTAATTAGCCATTTATCTTGAACAGCCATCAGTGGTTGGCTGACGGACTTACAAACTCGTAACTTTTTTGATAGTACACTGTTAGGTATATATGTTCAGAACGCGTAGAATCTCCTGAATAACTCTGGAGTCTGTAACTTTTTTTTATAGTACGGCCGCAGGTATTTTTGTTCTAAACACGTAGAATCTCCTGAATAACTCTGGAGTTAGACTAGAATGACCGCGACGCAGAGATCGAAGTATAACTCTTACACGAGAAACGCGATTAAATGAAAAAACGTTCCTCTACACACGCTTAATAAGTTGGCGATATTAGACTATTCATATATACAAATATATCAATTACATCTTATGGCCAATCGGATTGATGCAAGTGGCCGAGGCTCTCGTAGAATCGTCACCCAAGATTCAGCGATATCATAATAAATAACTATGACTTGAGGCCACTTATTTCATGGATAAACTTACATGGAGGAACGCAATGATGCAAGATAGAACATCATCATGCAGCCTGTAAATAGTCATAAAATTTAATTACAATTTTACCAGATTATGCGTTGATCAACCTCGAGAGTTTACAAGCAAATTCAACGAATATGTTCAGAAGTTGCAAATGATTAAAGAGCTACAGATCCTTGTCTCGACTGCTTCGAATTTCAACCACCAAAACGTTTCATTTGGTAGTTTCATTTGGTTCAGTAGTTTGAGATCATCCAGAACGTGGCAGATGAATATTTGGCAGACCAGGAGCAGATAGTGCAGTGCAACGTAGTCGTCATTATATTATTTTAGGCTTTGTGCGTCATAAACATGCGTTTCTCAGCGTAATAATTTTTTTCGCCACCATTCTATGCTCTGCATTTTACCATAAATTTACCATAAATTTTTCAGATTCTGATTTACCGACCAGATTTACCATACATTTTTCCTTGTTTTTTTGCCTTTTTTTCTAGTCCAGTATGTGACATTTTTTCACTGAATGAAAATTATTTGCATTCACTTATTAATTCGTTATTGATTGATAGGTCGTAACGCGACAATGCTGCTCCATCTCTGATAACTTACAACGTCGTCAATTATTTCCATTTTAACTCTATTTCTTCACCTCAGTCAAGAATTTATGTATTGCCATCTTTGTATTAATTTTTACAACCCTAATTGTTAGTGCAAGGTATTAAAAGTCTCCTTTAAGGCAAGATACACGGTTAAATTACCTATTATTTGCCAAAAGAACAAACAGCTTCTGGCATGCAAGAAAATTAAACTCTATTTAAGGACTTTTCAGCTTCCTAAACTTGATTAGTCAAGTTGATGAGAAACTTTAGTTGCAATTTCTTCAACATCGAAAGACATTTTATCGCTGGGCTAATGCAAAGATCTTACACTTAACGGAAGGGATTATATGCTTACTCTTGAGATACCATATTGAAAAGTCTTGAGATACCATATTACAAAAGTCTTGAGATACCATATTAAAAAGTCTTGAGAAACCATATCGATTTTTCTTATTTCCTTGATCAACCCCGTTTAGATCTTATCAATTTATCGACCTCATGAGTTCTGTCATCGAACCCCAAGGAGGCGATATCGACCACGTTGCTCACCCCCAAGAAAAAAAATCAAATGTATTTGTAGACGTGGAATTTTGTCGCTTTGGGAAAACTAAACAAATTTTTTGGAGTTTACCAGTTCATGTTTCGCAGAAAATTTTGTTACAATAAATAAATTTCCCACACTCCTTGTTCCTTCACTCCTTGTGAAATGGAGTAAGCTCAGGAACATTTCACTGCAATAGTATTTTTCATCTTTCCTTGTTCCCTCGCTCCTTGTTCCCTCACTCCTTGTTCCCTCACTCATTGTTCCCTCACTCCTTGTTCCCTCACTCCTTGTTCCCTCACTCCTTGTTCCCTCACTCCTTGTTCCCTCACTCCTTGTTCACTCACTCCTTGTTCCCTCACTCCTTGTTCCCTCACTCCTTGTTCCCTCACTCCTTGTTCCCTCACTCCTTGTTCCCTCACCCCTTGTTCATTCACTCCTTGTTCGCTCACTTCTTGTTCCCTCACTCCTTGTTCCCTCACCCCTTGTTCCTAACTACTGCTACTGCTGCATGCTGCTGCAACTACTGCTATTGCTGCATGCTGCTGCAACTACTGCTACTGCTGCATGCTGCTGCAACTACTGCTACTGCTGCATGCTGCTGCAACTATTGCTACTGCTGCTGCCGCTTGCATTCTATTGCCGCTGCTGCATGCCTCCCCCTATTGCTGCTGCTGCTGCTGCTGCATTCTGCTGCTCTTCCCCTCGTTAGCGCTGCTGCTCGCCTAAAGTTGACATCAGCTGTCGACTGGGAGAGAGGCTGCTAGTCACCAGGAAACAAGGAGTGAAGGAACAAGGCGTGAGGGAACAAAGAGTGAGGGAACAAGAGTGAGGTATATAGTGAGGGAACAAGAGTGTGTATATGAATAGTATAATATCCCCAACTTATTAAGCGTGTTTAGATGAATGTTTTTTTCATTTAACCGCGATTTTCTTGCAATAGTTATACTTCGACCTTTGTGTCGCGTTAATTCTAGTACAACTCCAGAGTTATTCAGGAGATTCCACGATGTTCTGAACAAAAATGCCTGCGGCCGTACTATCAAAAAAATTACAGACTCCAGAGTTTTTCAGGATATTCCACGATGTTCTGAATAAAAACACCTAACACTGTACTATCAAAAAAGTTACGAGTTTGTAAGTACGTCAGCCAATCGCTGATGGCTTTTTAAGATGAACGGCTAATCACTGACAAAAAATCAGCCGCTGGGTGTCCTTCAGCGAGATTTGATGGCACGGCTCCTGATGATACGATCATGATGATGGGTCAAGCTCGTTATGGTGACGGCGTGATATCGTAACACCTTTTTTTTTTAATTGAATTTTCGAAAGGTACCTTAGAAACTTAACATGTTTTTAGGCAATATTTAAAATATATATATATATATATATATATATATTTTTTTTTAATCAATTATGATTCTTTATACAATATAGTGCAGAAGTGAAAAGTCAGAGAAATTAAGCTTGCTAAGAGTATATTCGAGCCGCAGTTATTTGGTCGCTATTCCCCTCTCCCCTAGACATAGGTTGAGTAGAGGTTGTTGCGGGCGCTTGTGGGCGCTGTAGGTTATTTTATTTCACTTCATTATTATCCATAAATGTTATTGAGAGCATGTATTACATTTACATTTTTGCCAACGCCTATCAATAATTATTTCATCTCAAATAGAGATGATTTTCCTGTTCGATTTTGTCACAAAAACCTAATACTGCAGGTTTATAGCATGTCTACGAGGATGTTGAGAACCATTTGTTTGGTAAAACGTGCAAAATCTGGTGAGAAAATGCCTAAAACGTGCCAAGCTATTTTAAAATATATGTTTTTTGAGCGAGAACAAGGAAAAAACTGTTCGTGATAACAACGTTTAAAACTTTGTCAAGTAAGCCGTTTTTTAGTTGAGCATTTAACTTCAAACAATTTCGTTCCAGCTTATGTTGACATGGGGGAGCATTTTTAGCGAGTACATTATGATAATTTTGAAAACGTTAGTATACATTTTAGAGATAATCCGAGAAATGTCCTGATGTATACTAATGAAAACTAATGACATAAACTTCAGATCGCAGATTATTTTCATAATTGATGATTCTGGTAATAGATAAGTGATCATTTATTCTGCTAATTGATTGTGAATTCAACTATAGTATATAACAGATGATTAAATTATTTGACTGATTGATAATTGTTTGAACTATTAAATAACGACTGTTGATTGAGGTGATCATCTCTAATTGCCACCGGTCTTTACAAAAATCTTATACTGTTTATGATGACTGTACAGACAAGAGGTTCAGTTTTTTTCAATGAATTCAAAAACCCAGTTACCGTCTTTCGCGATTTGGAAATTTTACTCGGCATGATGTTATTTTCATCATAAAATAATGCATGAATATGTCCATTTCTCATAGAAGGTATTAATAAGTTAAATAATAAATCAAGATGTTGTAAACAATTCAAATAGTTAAAAACTAAGTTCTTTAATAATATTTAATATACGTGTATTTATGTGAAATTGAAATAATTATTTGTATTTTCAACTTGAAATATTTCATTGAATAATAGACTTTTTATAACTGTGTCACTCATGTGGTTTAAAAATTTACATTCCCATGCTTTCTTTAAATGCCTTAAGTTTGCAGACCGACTTGCAGACATTTTCTCGCAGACACGCGGCAACACAATAGCTGCGACCAGAAGTTGTACAACATTTCTTCGCCGCCGCTTCTGGTACCTCAGAGTTTGACCGATACTCAAGAGATTTGTTGTGCGCCTGGGCATGCCGTCGAGTGGGTAGTGCAGATGCTGGGCATGCCGTCGAGTGGGTAGTGCAGATGCTGGGCATGCCGCCGAGTGGAGAGTGCAGTTGCTGGGCATGCCGTCGAGTGGGTAGTGCAGATGCTGCATGCCAAACTTTATGCCGCGTGTGGCTCCGTTAGAGGCAGCTTGGGTTCGATAAGGTAGCGTGAGGTTGGGATAAACCTAAATAATTATCGTTAACGTTATCCAAGATGATGCATTCATATAATGATTTTTACACGTCAGGGTTATAAAAACGTTCATTTAAGAGTAAATTCATTGACTACTACATAAATGTAGCATTCAGTACTAAATGAGGCAGAATTGAAATTACTGCGTAAGGGAAAATCGAATGCGTAGATTGTAACCTAAAATTCAGGTACAATTGGACAGATGCGCCACGCACTATAGAATTGGAAGCCAGGATGTCTCCGACTGAACTTTTACAAACTCAGGAGAATCGGAATTCGACATCGGAACGTAGCCTCCAGCTTGTCCTGCGGCAACGGAATCTTTCAGGTGGAATCTATGATTAGAATTTATATTGCGAACGTATAATTCTAAGATTTAATGAAAAAATAGCGATGAAATTGAGCATTAATTCTCTCTCTGTCTTACATCAGTGCACGAAAATTTATAAATGTTGAAATACTCCACGGTTTATGCTACTAATGTTTCATTTCCTTTCCTCGACAATATTGTAAGATATTTTCTTGGTAAGAAGAGGGTAAGAAGAAAACAAACTATTTCCTGCTATTGAGTTCAACTCATCTCCGGCTCTGAATCATTGGATGCACGTTGCTGATACAACGCGTGGTCACAGCTATGCAGATAAGCAACGTAAACATGCTGTTTACGCAAGCTGTGCAAACAAGCTGTAAAAACGATAGTCCTGGTCGATAAGTATAATAAAATTCCAATGTAATCAAGAAAATTTCATGTACTGATTTGATTCCTGGGTTTTATATGATCCCTCGTGTAGTCAGCATGTAGATACCACGAAATATTTCGTTATGATTATGTCAAGTCTGGAGCAACGCTGATGCATGTTTTGTCATTGAAAGGATATATCCTAGGTTTTTCGCTTTTCTGTAACTTGATCTTATCATTGGTTGTTTAACTGTTAGTTTGTGTCTTCTTACCCTCTTCTTACCAAGAAAATATCTTAATATTTCATACGACACAAGGTGCACTATTTCCTAAAATAAGTTTCTCTGAATTGATTCCTTCATTTATGAGCATTTCTGTGAGATGCTGTGCAGGAATTTAATGCGTGAAGTTAACTTTATTATTTTATTTGAACAAACCATATTCATATGCGTGTGTAAGACATTCAAGGGAAGGGAAATTTAGTGAATTACTGCAGGACTTCTAGGCGGAGTGGAAGACTCGGAGCTGAAAGAGCCATCGTGCCTGATGCTGCTAGGAATTTAATGCGTGAAGTTCACTTAATTATTTTAATTGAACAAAAAATATTCATATGCGTGTGTATTACATTTCAGGGAAGGGAAAGTTAGTGAATTACTGCGGGACTTCCAGGCGGAGTGGAAGATTCGGAGCTGAAGGAGCCATCGTGCCTGATGGCTGCTCGTCGATCCGCTTTGGCTTGACGGAGGGACGACTTAGGGAGATTGCCAGACTGGCCAAGTTCGGAGCTGAAGGAGCCATCGTGCCTGATGGCTGCTCGTCGATCCGCTTTGGCTTGACGGAGGGACGACTTAGGGAGATTGTCAGACTGGTGAAGGTGGAGGAGAAGTCGGTCCAAAAGGAGAACCATATGTTTTGGAATGCCTTGCGATGATAATTGTTAGTATTTTTTTCGTATATTAGTCAACTGGAAATTTACCATACGCGCAGTTTGAATGTAACTACATATGTAAATGTTTACTTGTAATCATGTGGACTTTGGGCTCAAAAGAAAAGGAATCCTCGGGGAAATAAAGTGCTCTGAGGGATTACCAGAATTACGTCAATACGTCAATGAAAATGAAGATTTAGTGTCAAGAAGTGTATAGAAAAGAAAAATTGAGTGAGTCCTATGGAGAGGAGAATGTTTTCGATAATCGTTGTCAATAGTCACTAATTGGCATGTCACTGTCTGGGCGTGATTTCTGTGGGCTTCCTCCATTTGTGTGTGTTATGTTGGAGTGTCGTCATATTGCATCAACACAGCTCTGTCGTCAACTTTCTCTTGTTAATAATTATTATTATTATTGCACAATGCAGTTATCGCGGCGTCTGGTTCAAACGAACTCCGAGAGCACGTTACACAGAAGTTGAATAGCAAGCCAAAAATAAATAGACTCGAGGAAGGATTAGATAGTGTTTGCTAACTACTAATTATAGTTTAAAGTTCACTTTAGCTACTTTGTACGGTAAACTTAGGCACAGCAGTCAAATACGGCGCAATTTTATTTGCAGTAGACTCATTTCAATATGGCGTATAAATGCTGTCGTGCCTATAGCAATGATGCGTCCACTAATAGCCGCTCAAGAAACGGCCGCCGAGTGAGGGAAGTGTGTATGGGGGCCATGAAATGCCACAGTCCATCGCAATTGTCTGCTCAGTAACGACAGTATTCATTCAATAAAATTTTGTCGAAAGTTTATATAATTTTGCTATGATGTTAGCTAACTTTTAGGCGAATTTTCGCTGGAATTAAAAAATTTGCGCAGACATCTGGTAAATGTTTTGCATGATGTCTGAAGCTCATAAAAAATTTATCTACGGTCGGAGGTAATCACATTTTATTTGCGCATAGTAAACTGATCGTAACTCGAATGAAAATAAACTCTTTATAACTAGATTTTCCATAATAATTTCCATCAAACTAAAATTCATTTACTATTCATGATATAAAATTGAATGAAAAATTAATATGATCTTGAAGAGTTACAAGAAACGATTCCATAACTACATGTATTAACGTGTAACGAGTCTATTTGATGTTTCTGGACATGAAATACATAGTTATGTACTTAAGTTATATTCCATTGCACTGTCTCCAATTTTACTATAAATTTTTAAACATGATTTATAACAGAATTCATTTCCGCCGACATGAAAGTTTTCTGAAAAATAATAAATTTTGAAACTATACTGATGAAAAACTTTTTTTTTCATTTCATTGGCTAACATCCTATCTATAATATATTGAAAATTATTATAACAAATAGGTTTGTTTATAATGAGACGAATTACATGGAGAAGTTTTATAACGCCCGTGGAAGTTTCTGTTCGTGACTCGCAATCTGTTCACATGCAGTTTTCTCCATGAAGGCGTCGCTGGCCACCAGGGGCCATACTTTCAAAAGTCGCTTTTCTTGTCTATGATTGGTGGATTTTGCTTGAAAGGCCGTCAATGATTGGCGGATGAACTTACGATCTCTTAACTTTTTTTTTAAGTATAAGCCCAGAGGACGACTCACAAGACGCTGACTCGGCAGGTTTGGTCAGATCAACGGCCGCACCAGACTCGATTTTTTTCCCGCCTTGCTGTCTTCTCCCAAATTACGGCCTAAGTTTGTTCCTGAATTCTCCATGAGAACACGTAGCTCAGGCTTGGCTTGCTGTTATATTTCAAAAACTCATACAAGCAATTTTGATTATATTGTAATACTGAATTTTCTACCACTTAGTGTGGCTGACAAAATTTCTTGCTTGAAAAAAACATGCAATGAAATTTTTTTTACGTCCGCAGCCACCATTTTTTCCGACAGTTTCCGCCTCGAGGAAACAGAACAATATATTATAGTTATAGTTACCGAAGTTAAGAAATATTTTACTAGTATTTACTTCCGCTCTTCTGAGGCCTTCACACCAGGGCTCAGTGAACTTTCAGTAATTTTATGGTTACTGCGTTTCAATATCATAGAGAATGTGGCAAAAGAGTATATTTACCAAATTAGAAATACCATATACACTGTGGTACAGATGACCAATTTTTATAGGCGCAGTTATTGAGCACTGCCATTCTTAAATATTTCGATCTAAAATAGTTTTCAAGCAATTATTCAGCTCAGAGCTTATTTACAATCTATTCTAGCTCATCATATTCGAATTTAGTTACTTTTATTTACTTGCAATTCAGTTAAAATCTGTTATTAAAATCTCGACTCCAGGGATCTCAAAATATTGTCACATTACAATTGTTACCCTATTATTCACTCAATATTATTCGCATTCACTATTAAAGGTGCTGAATGTTCCATCTAAATTTACGATAGGTATAATGAACGTGAAATGCAATAACTTTGAGTCAATAAACGTTCAAGTCTTCATCAACGTTAGTTGAAGAAGTTTTTCAGTGCTTTCTTCCTATAATATGCCCTCAAGTCCCGAAACCTGCCTTGGTTAAGAGGATAAACGTTAGTTACCCCAAATTTTATTGAAGCCAACGAGTGGATATAATCCAGGCAGATTCTAGTATATTCTGAAATATTTATTTAGAAGCTGGAAGCCATGTGGGGCTCAGCTGTGCACAGGAGTCAGGATGCGTCTGAATGCTTTGCCGCTCGCCAATTTGTGGCGAAAACGAGCAGTGGCGTTATTATTGTTGTGCTGTTGTTGTGCTGATGTTGTTCTGTTGTTGTGCTGTTGTTGTGCTGATGTTGTGCTGTTGTTGTGCTGATGTTGTGCTGTTGTTGTGCTGTTGTTGTGCTGATGTTGTGCTGTTGTTGTGCTGTTGTTGTTCTGATGTTGTGCTGTTGTTTATTGTTGTGCTGTTGTTGTGCTGTTGTTGTGCTGTTGTTGTGCTGTTGTTGTTCTGTTGTTGTGCTGTTGTTGTTCTGTTGTTGTGCTGTTGTTGTTATGTTGCTGCTGTAATGACGTTGTTAATTGTTGTGCTGTTGTTGTGCTGATGTTGTTCTGTTGTTGTTATGTTGTGCTGCTGTAATGACGTTGTTAATTGTTGTGATGTAGTTGTGCTGATGTTGTGCTGTTGTAGTGCTGTTGTTGTTGTGATGTTGTGCTGTTGTTAATTGTTGTGATGTTGTTGTGCTGATGTTGTGATATTGTTGTGATGGTACTTGCTCCGGTATTTTGATTGCAGTGCTGTTGTTGTTGGGCAGATGTTGTTGGGTTAATGGGGTTTTTGGTACTTGTTGCTGGAGTGCTATTGTATTTAGAGTGTAGTTGAGAAATAAAATATAGAATCGGGGTATTGCTGCTGCAACGTTGTAGTAAAGCATTTTATCTCAAGGTCACGGCACCAAAATGTCGTAGATGCAGTGGCAGCTCAAGGTTCAGTGATCAGCAAAACCCATGTTCACATTTGAACAGTTTTATGTCACGAAAATCAAGTTTTTCTTTTCTTAATAATCATTACTGAGGTCAATTCAATATATAAGACAACGAGCTTTTAATAACCCCAGACATTCAACAAATGGTCGCAATTAAGGGATGAATAATGATATATAAAAGCTATAATAATAAATAAACTTCATATACAAAAATACGAAATACATAAAATTATAAACCTTGAGTTTCCTTAGTTCATGTCTATTAAACCGTAATCATGTCTCAGGTTCGGATTCAAAATTCGGAGCGTTTCTGTAATATAAAAGCAAACAAAAGTTTAGAACTAGTAATAATTAGCTAAACACTGAACATGGAGCCGAACACTATACACATGAATAAAGAATATATAAGCATTAACCTAGAAATTTACGATAACTATTTAAGCCCAACTTAATTTGCACGCGCAATTTAATCATAAATATAGCCTGGATTTACTGAATTTACACGCACATTATAATTACAAGTATACCCAGAGCTAATGGAACCATGCACGTACCTCTGTGGTGGATCACGCAACAATGATAAATAAGATATCTTTCATGGGCGAAGTCACATCGGTGGTGAATCAAAACTATAGGTAATGACAAATTACACGAATTTAATCATATTGCAATCCCTATAACATCATACATATGAGACGTAAGACCAGTAAACTTTCATGAAACTTGATAACGAGCAAAGTTCAATACACCGTTTACCAGGACAAGCTACTCAATTCATCTCTCTAATCTCACTTCAAACACTGTCGTTCTCATTCCAATAATTTTATTTCTCATGATTAATATATTCCTAATACATGCATAAGCTGTAAAAGTCTAATATTTGAAAACATATACTACCATTTTATGCAGGATATAACAACAACAACGCTTGTATGGTAAAATCGATCTTCGTATAACCGAACTACAACCAACGGTCGTCTACCATCTTATACATAGGTGATCCTTTCAGTCACCTCGATAACTCATTTTTGAAGTCACCAAAATGTCTTCATTCATTTTTTTCTAAGACCCTGACAAAATACAAAATACTCACAATTATCCTAAGTAAAGTTTTGTTTAATTTAAATATTAATTAATGAATATGCTCATGCATATCTGCAGTAAGATACATAATGAGAAATTCTGGATCAGTGTAAACTTGTGTGTTTAATGTTATCTCTCGTCTTATGTAATTCTAACCTTACAAGATTTACGGCCACGCTGGTCATTTCAGAGGAGTGCTTGGAATATTTTTTTGGGCTCGGTACGGTTATTCAAACAACCGTTTTTTCGGTCAATTTGAATGATGCACATTTCATACTTCGTTAATCGCTTGATCAGCTACATTGATGACATGAATTCTCAATAAATGCTAGCTTTTCTAGTCCGAGGGCGCACAGCTTTATGTCTCTCTACACGAAAATAATGTTACAATGTGATGCTCTGTATCCTACAACAAAGTGATACGGTTTCTGTGTTGTTGTGATGCTGGTGTTGTGATGAGGCTGTGCTTTTGTTGCTGGGATTTTTTTGACAGAGCTGTGTAACTGTTATCATTGTTATTGACGTTATTCCTCCATATTGGCCTTTTTAGTAGGTTTGCGCATGACCTATTTATATTACAGTATATGTACTGCTTTCGAATGATTTGATTTTTATTGCAGCTTTGTTGCTGTTATAGTTGATAATATTACCTACCTGCATTTTTGCTGCTAGCGTGGACAATATTTTTAATGCCAATATTCAAACACTTGAAAATTACTTTAATGTTTAAAATTATATCAGTTGGCGAGCCTGTTCTTTCGAGACTATAGGCACTTAGAACTTTTACATTCTCCGAACTAATTTCTTAATGCCTTACATGCGTACGTACCTCTTCAATTCCTCCATTATTTGAAAAACTTTATTTACGCCATAATGAGGCATTTATAAAGCTTGGCATCAGATTTGCAGCGAAAATATTTCATGAACCTGCGAGGGTTTTTAGCGCACTTTCTCATTTATGGAAAAAAGCGCTATTTTGCTCGTCACTGACGGACGAGAAAAATCGTTCTCTCTCTTTCACTTCAGTGAGCACTGAGTTACATTTTTTTCAGATAGGCTCTCCAGTCTCACTCATTAATGCCTTGCACATTTCCCTGATAACTTAGCGCAAGTATTGATAGTTCTGTGCGCTATACAAAATTATAAATAAAGTTGTAAGTTCAAACTCTCGTAACTCCATTGTATTTCTGTGAGCTACGGGTGACTGCTTGTTCAGATGACTTCGTAATAAACTTCGCAAGAAACTCCATATATTTCGTATAAGAATTTTTGACTATATAAAAGTAAGATTTTTAAGATTCTTGGATGCATGTTCCATCACGTGAACACCAGTCGCCATAAATAAATATAATAATACAATAAAAAATACAGTAGAAATACAATAAAAAAGAAAAATGCAGAGAGAAGTGGCACTGCACTTGCAGGTAATCTAATGCCCCTATTTCAGTCACTGGAAACTTGTTCCGAGACGACGGCCTTAATTTCACAAGTGGGACGCCTTTTAGTTGAGGCTGCTAAATTGTTTGTGGACCACTCGAAGAAAAGGACCTCTGGAATTGCTTTATCTCCACTTCAAAGCCTCTTCCGTCGCCGTGAAAAAGACTACGAGCCGTGACGAAAGAAGTCGATGAAAGAAAAGAAGGCTTTAGATAATTACTCATGGTTTTGAACTTTTTAGTATTATTGATTTAAAATCGACGTGATCAGTAGGTATTAAAGATTGCATCTTAGACTGAACGTTATTTCGGTTTTTCAAAAAGTATCTGTGATTATTTGAATGGTATCATGGAATTCCTCATATATGACAGATTATGTTTCTAAAACAACTGCATGCCAACCAGCAGGTCATCTTACCATATAAATCATTTTCATGAGTGCAAATCAAATTATGATGCATTTCATTTAAAGACCATTTGTAAAAATTTAGGAGTTTATTACAGTTTTTTGTTTGAAGCAATCTGCTTTCGAGGATCTATGATAATACAATTTACAGGAGTCTTTTTCTATTATGATTAAAACCTCGGAATTCAAAGGCATTTGGAAATTTATTTCTGAGAATGATTTATTCCGTTTCTTTCGGTTATTTTAATCGGTCAGAAGGGTTCCCTTCAAATGTAACTTTTTCAAATGCCGAATAAGACCAGACCAGTCAGTCAAAAACAATAAAAATTTTGCGGTAGAATTTACGGTCGATGATCGCAAGAGTCCGTGACTTTTCTCTGAAGTCCCAGTAAATGCTCAGAGCCGTTCGACAATATTTTCTACTAGGATAGCTCTTACATTTTTTTGTGACGAATATCGGCAGGTTTCCAGACAATTAGTGGCAAATCGGCGGTAGCAAAGAACTCCTGCCGTTCTTTTAAGGGTCTAAGCCGGAAATGTCAAAAGAACTATAATGGATTTGCGCTGGATTTTCGAAACGTTTTGCTGGAGGGCACGGATATTGTTGCAATTTCTACCTTATTCTTTTATGAGCTTTCTATCTCACCGAGGAAAACGTGCAAGAAGTTCATTTTTTTATTTTTTGATCCAATTTTTTGAACGTGCATCTTGTAAATACGAGTATTGTCATATTAATTTAGTTCTATTAGTAAAGCACTTGATGTGATAAAATTTGTGAAATAGTTTTAAGACAGTATGAAGAGAAGACAGTGATTATTTTGAGCCTAATAACATGAAGAATACGTTTACACATATACCAAACATCATGTATTCCATTTAACGGAATCTACGTTGTATTTGTACCAATATGGATGCTAAGTTTCCAATAAAAAATATGAAGACGTTTCTTTTCTCAGAAAATTTTAGCATTTGTCATAGAAATTATGGATGTGCGACGGCTGGCTGGCATTGTCTAAATTTTTACTGACAACACGCACACACTCCACTCTGGAAAACCACTCCACTGGAGAGCACCAATCCACTCTGGAGCACCCCTCCACTGGAGAGCACCAATCCATTCTGGAGCCCTCCTCCACTCTGAAGCACCACTCCACTGGAGAGCACAACACCAACTCTGGAGCATCACTCCACTCGGGATCACCACGCTACACGGGAGCATCACTCCACTCTGGAGCACCACTTCNATTTTCGTTGTCAATGTTAACAACAAACAAACAAACAAACAAACAAACAAACAAACAAACGCGAAGCTAAGCTAAGAAAAACGTTTTAAAAACGCTTGACACGAGAGTTCAGTAAAGTTTTTGTGCTATGATGGTGACGAATACAGTGTGATGTTAATATATATCTGTACGCTGCTTGATGCATATGCTGCTCAATTGTAATGTACATGTGTATACGCTGCTTGATGCACATGTTGCTCAAGTGATGTACATGTCTGTACGCTGCTTGATGCACATGTTGCTCAAGTAACGTACATGTGTGTACGCTGCTCGATGCNGTTAGTAGACGAAATATAGCATTTTAAAAGTTCCTTCGAGATTTAGGTAAAACAAATAATATTTCCCATTAAACTGTAGTTTTGGTAGCAGGAAAAAGGAAAATTATAACTGAATTTATGACCGTGAATAAATAAATGATGAAATACATGAAAAATCAGCTATTCTGTAATAAAGTGATAGATTAAATTTTAATGAATACATTTTTCTTAACCAAATTCATTGCTGCACTTCAAATATTCTGGCATAACTTCAATTTTGAAGGGGACCGGATTTAAGAATCACTGGTTCTGTATATAACGCATCGCATGGCAGTAAGGCCAACTCATGGCGAAATATCTTGAGACATTTTCACCACCAGGAACGTTCCATTGTGGGTCGGAGAATCCGCTGATATCTAAATAAATCTAAAAATCCGTTAATATTTATGATGCAGACTGAGACTCAAAACCGTGCGGTTGATTGTAACACGCAGCCTTGCCATACTAGATCAGAATTACAAACTCAGTTTATTCTTTCATTCACTCAAAAATGTTGTTTATTTTCAATCGAAAACTTATAAGATGATAATTAATTTGCGCCCAAATGCCACAACTCGAGAAATATATCCTTTTTTGTACGGGAAGTGAACACTTTAAGGTAAACCACTTCTAACCACGAATTTGCTTTGAGAGAACTAAAAGAGAGAATTATCAGTACATTATGTATCCATGTTTCTCAGCAAGTCAATAATACAGAGTTATTTATCTGTGACAAACAAAATACGCGAAGAATAGCTCTCAAAACTTATTTGTCTGCCGCATTGAACAGGTATATAGCGTCCTGCCACTGGCGTTCTTTTTGTACTGTATTCTGCTTAATTTATTTATGATGCCGCGCAGAGCTGGTCAGTGGAGACTCTGAAATTCATGATGGATTCTTCTTTAGGTTCGAGAATTTTAGTTCTTTCTATGTCTGAATACTGGAGGTATGCCTCGGTTCTTTTAGTTCATACTTCTCACAGCCATATTTAAACTACTTTGAAAATTTAAATCACAAATATGTAAACTAAGCTCATGGTCATTATAACTATTTTACGGCTGATAATCTAAATGACGGACAACGTCCATCACAGTGATTTTCCCGGACGCATGTTAAGAAATGCGGCCGCGGAAGGACATCCTCCGGCCACTGCCTCCAGCTGGGACAACGATTATGCATGACCGTCTCGTGAATATATTCCAGTTTTGCAAACGGCCCATTTTGGAAATAATTTTCAGTTGTTCAATACCAGTAATACCGATACCCACTCCAGATGCTAAAGTCCATAAATGTTATGCAGAAATTTGATTGTGAGTTATGCAATGACTCAGTAACCAACTATAAAAAATTTCGTATATAGAGCCAATGACGATAGTGAGTGTTTTATGGAAAAAAATGAAACAGTGGAATGTTGTACAATATTAGGTACTAGTTTTTTTCGATCAAACAAGTGGAGACTCGTAGAGATTTATGTTGTTCAGTGGACACGTCTGGAGGGTTGCGCAGCACGTCTCCAGATGCGATTGGGGCACTTCATTATAACATAACATAACATAGTGATGTCGGCGCTGAAGTGTAGGCCTGATGTGGCCTGTCGCCGATTCTTTTCCGATTATTAAATTATTATTAATTTAATTAATTATTAATTAATTAATTATTAATTAATAATTAATAATTATATTAATAATTATTAATTTATTACTAATAAAATTATTCGCACGCATTCTAAAAACTAGATTTGATTAAGTAATCGGAATTATTTCAAGATCGCCAATGAACGTCACTCATTTACTTAAATAGGACGGATTTAATAGAACGGATTTTAATAAGTTGATTAAAAAATCTCCCAAAGTGAGATTAAAAAAAATACCATTGACTTCCTCCCAAAATGGAGACCTCTGCTCTATGCACAGTGCGCCTAATAGAGTCTTAAAAAAATACCCATTGACTTCCTCCCAAAATGGGGACCTTCGTTCTATGCACAGTGCGCCTAATAGAGTCTGCACAGCTTTAAAAATGTACATTTTTTCACTTATATATATTTTTTAATATAACCTCAGAAGCTGGAACGATAATAAGTAAGAAAGAAGATGATTGTGAGTATAACATTTTATGCAAGGCGTAGGCTCAAAAACTAACTAGCTGAAAATAAATATTGGCAATATTAGCGAATTAAGCAGACGGGTGATTAACAATCTCTCTCTTCGAAATCAATAGTTAACAAACTTCCAAGGGCTGTTTTACCGCCCGAGTTAATTAATTCGTCCGCTTCTCGAAAATTTCATAGATACATATTGATCCAACCAAAACGATTCAAGTTCGATCACGAATCGTGAGCCTTGAAGTCCACCAAATATTCTCAACGGGATAATGATCTTGCAATTAGCTAAGTAACTTTATTAAATTAATCAGGATATTTCCAGGCCGTTGATCCCGGTATGTTTCTAATCTTTGTCGAGATAAATGTCCGATGTTGCTTCGGCTTAAAATTTATCCCATTACTAAGATATTATCCTGTATCATTTGATAACATCAATATCTACAATTCCTCGACTCCATGAATTACTACAATACCATGGCATTGACACCGACACATGGCAGTTACACTAAATGAGCGCACAAATTATAATCGAAACTTCAAGTCTTCCTTGGCAATAAAGGCAATGATCCTAAGACTGTTCAGTTCACAAGTTTAATAATGACATTGTTGTGGTTCCCACACCATAATTGACGTAGATCAGTAATAATTATTAAGAATTTAGGGTCTGAATAAATTGTATTATTCAGAGTGAACTGGCCAAATGGTTCTCCACAAAAAGCACTTCTTGAGGCCATATTTTCGATAGCGGAGTCAGTCAATCGTCTGCTCCCACCTGTGCCAGTGGCCCTGTCCATATGTGCTCTTCCGTTCAATTATACGTTTGTATTGTTATATGACTTTCATGATTCGCATGTGTTTACAGTTAAAGAACCCAAAGAAAAGGTGTCCTTAATTATCCTTCGTGTACTGCCGACTATAGATCACTTAGGCTTTGTGTAGTGGTGACCGCGCAGAAATTGCGGTAGTGCGGAAGCCACGACATAAATTGGTGCCGCGACCAGGATTCACCATGATGTTCGAGAAGTGAGTGGAGTGGCAGTAATAGTTCCAGCAACAGTTACAGTGGGCCAGTGAAACAGACAGGCAGACAAAAATAATTTTTATTAGGTCATTATCGTAGTCTAAGAAGATTCCCATCCCAACTGGTGGACGTACATCGGCGTCATGGCGGAGGCCGTGGGCGAGCATCACACAACTTCTGTGGGAGAAGGAGTGTATGTTAGAGAGCGTTAAGCACTTAGAGAAGTTTATGATAGCATTAACAGCCAGAACGGGCAGTCTTACAACGGAAACCAGAAACGAACTAAAACGGCTTAAAGCACATGTCGATATGGCAGTAGCAGCGGTAGAAGGAGAGCCGAAGGATGTGAGGAGCGAAGATGAGCGCATAGTGAAAGGAGCCATTCCGAAAAGCAGGAAGTACAAGTCGAAGGATGTGAGGAGCGAAGATGAGCGCATAGTTAAAAGGAGACATTCCGAAAAGCAGGAAGTACAACAACACATCAGCAAGTTCACCGAGCACCGACATCGAATCGACCAGCGACCAAACAGAAACGCAAAGTGAAACCTCTAACAGCGAAGACGAGGCAGCAACGAAGAAGACCAGCAAGCCTAACCCAAGAAAGAAACGCCACAGAAAGGAGGATACATTCACCCAACTAATCACAGCAGTAAGTAAACTCGACATGAGGAAAACGCCGGCATTCCCCAGCTTCGACGAGGAATCGGGAATGAGTCTAAGGGAATACCTTAAGGTGTTTGAAACTTACTGTAAAGAGAACTTTCGAGGAATGCCTTTATTTTGGATTGGGGAGTTAGAAGCCAAGTTTTCGCGTACTACCAAAACTATCGATTACATTGGCTTTGTGGTGTGGTAGCAGCGCAGAAAATTGCGGTAGCGTATGCGCCACAACATAATTGGTGCCGTGACCAGTGCCTTAAGTGAGATTTTAAGAGCATTATCAGCGCCTGTTACAGTTCCAGTGTATATTTTTTATTACTTATTGAAGTTCCTTTTGTTAATCGTTTATATTAGTTCTGCGTAACGCCTTTATCAGTGACCGTCAACTAAAATCCTATTTCGCCGAAGATCATTAATCATGGCGGAGGCCGTTGGCGCGTCAGACGCAGCAGCTGGAGATGAAGAAGAATGCATATTAGAGAACTTGAAACACCTTGATAAATTTATGACAGCAGTGAAAGCAAAAACAGGTAATCTGACATTGAAAGCTAGAGACGAGCTACTTCGGCTTAAAGCGAATTTTGATTTGGCAGTGCTGGCAATGGAAGAAGAGCGAAAGGATGTGAAGAGTGGAGAGGAGTGCGTAGCCAAAGGAGCCATCCCGAAGAATAAAAACTACAAGGCAACCTCCGTAAATTCCCAAAACACAGATACTGAATCGACCAGCGAGACAATGGACACACAAAGTGAGAATACGAGCGGCGAAGATGAGGCAGCATTCAAGAAGTCCGGAAAAACCAAACTGAGAACGAAGCATCGCAAACGAAAGGACACGTTTACACAGCTAATTAATGCAGTGAGTAAATTAGATATGAGGAAAACGCCAGCATTGTATAACTTTGATGAAAATTCAGGGATGAAATTGAAGGAGTATCTTGTAATCTTTGAAAATTACTGTCGGGAGAACTTCAGAGGAATGCCTTTGTTCTGGATTGGAGAGCTTGAAGCTAAACTACAAGGAGAGACTTTAAAAGCATTCAAAACAGTGAAGTCGGTGGATGACACCGATGAGAGCTTAACCCGTAAGCTGGTGAAGTGGTATGACAACGACAAGGTCGCAAAACTTTGTCTTTTGGTCTTAAAAATAGCGGCATAGCCTTCCAGAAGAACATGCAGAGAATGTTATCAGAAGTGTGCTTCAACAACGTGTTGGTATATATAGACGACATATTGATTCTGAGCAGGACTTTCGAGGAACACTTACAATTGGTTGAGGAGGTGCTTAACACCTTGGGTCAAAATGGGGTAAAAGTGAAAATATCCAAATGCGAATTTTTTAGGAGCGAGGTTAGTTTTTTGGGTCACGTAATAGGCATAGATGGGATAAAGAAGGCACCTGAGTACATGGAGAAAATTCGGAACTTTCCGAAACCAGTGAATGTAACAGAGTTGAGACAATTTTTAGGTTTGGTCAATTTTGGCAGGAGATTTGTGGAAGATTGTTCGTGCATAGCAAGGCCTTTGACAGAGCTAACCAATGGAGCCAAGAACGATAAACTTACCTGGAGTAGTGAGATGGATACGGCTTTTGCCAAGCTCAAGGAGAAACTGCTAGAGGAAGTAACTCTTTCTTTTCCTGATTATTCTGAAGGAGCAGCACCACTCGAGTTATTCGTAGACGCATCGGCTGTAGGAGCAGGGGGTTGCTTAACTCAGATGCAAGGAGGGAAGTATAAAGTTATTGGGTATTCATCAACAACTTTTTCGCCAGCTGAAACGAGATATTCAACATTAGAGAGGGAATTAGCAGCAATTAGGTGGGGTATTAAAAATTTTTCACCTTTCATTCTGGGGACTAAATTCATATTATATACAGACCACAAACCTCTATGCTATCTGCATAATATGGCCATAACCTAATGACATCTAGACTAATGCGTACAATGGATGAGCTGGCAGAATATGATTTCGAGATAAAATATAGACCGGGCAAAGAAAACGTGATCGCTGATGTTATGTCACGGTCGGTTATCACTCCGAATGTAGAATGTGAGGATGTGATATAGAACTGTTAGATAGTTTACCTAGAGGATTTAGGGCGACGAAGATAGATGGGGGAGGAGACTCCTTCTTTATTGCTTTGTTAATGTGTTTGAATGACCTTAAATATGATGTAGACAGTTTAGATGTACCTGACAATGAATTATTACTTAGAGAACGTTTAGTAGATGAGTTGGTAGAACACGCAGCAAAATTCAACATTAAGTGCACTAAAGATATTAGGAAATCATTTAAAGCGATGCGTTAAAAAATGACAATTACCTAGAGAAGAGTTGATCAATGTAGCATGCGAATTGTTTCAGATAGAAGTATGGGTGCATCATGGTATGCAGTGGCCAGTGGTTTACAGGAGAGCAAATTATTCACAAGAAGACCCAAAGATTCACCTTCAATGCATTTCAGGGATACATTATAACCCGGTCACATGCAGGATAGACATTAAAGATTCATCTAGCTTGGTTAATAAGAATTTGGTAAATCTCATGAATGGTGGTGATCAGGAATATACCAGAAGGGAGGTGAAACCTACCAGTAGTAGTGAACCGGATACGGGGTTGATATGTTGTTCTCCAAAATGCAAGCACGATCCTCCTGCTGGAGTTAACTGTATATTAGAAATAGGAAATAGGACAATATGCGCGTTGATCGATACGGGTTCTCAGGTATCGCTAATAGGTCAGGGAATAGTAGAGTCACTGAAAGAAGATAATCAGGGATTAGAATTTGATGAAGTGGAAAATAATGTAGTTGTAGGAATTGATGGGACAAAAACGACATTGAAGGGAGCAGTTCAGTTTGATTGTAAGATACAAGGATTTGAGATGACGGAAAGGGTACCGTTTGCAATTGTTAAAGACGATGATATGCCTTGCTGTTGTCTATTAGGAGCCAATTTTTTGATTAGGAATAGAATACTCTTAGATTGTCATAATTTGTGTATTGCTTTTAAAAATAGTGATGAACGAAGTATTACCTGTGCAGTAAAGAAAGGTAGTAGTCGGAATAAAGCAATATCGGTCAACAGGGTAGGATTTGCCAGCTTGGCCTTCACAGTATCAACAGCATCTGACTATGCTGACGAGGAGGAATTTAGCAGTGATGTTAATTCGGATAGTATTGATAATCCTGTAAATTTTGTCTTTTCTAATGGTAATATACAAAGTATTCAGAACAAAGACCTGGCCATCAGAACATTAAAGAGGAAATTTTTAGCTTTGGAACCTGTACAATTCTGGAAACAGAATTACTTGTTTAGATTCAAACGGCATGTAAAGTGTTTATCTGTACGAGCAGGAACAGTGTTCAAAAGGAATAACCAATCGTATGTGCCCGTTGTGCCATTTATGATCATGGTAGACATTATATTCAAGATTCATAATCAAGTAGCTCATGTAGGTATAAGGAAAATTCTTAAAATTGTCGAAGAGCAATTTTGGCATCCGGCAGTTAATTCAATTGTCCGTGATGTATGCGTCAGCTGCCCTCATTGCCAGCGATACAAATCTTCTAGTCAACTGACAACCCCGCCTGTACTTAAAATTCAGCCAGCCCATCCATTCGACTTAGTAGCATTAGATTTACTTCAATTTCCTCGCTCGTCTAGGGGTAACATTGTATTGCTAGTAGCCATTGACCATAGTTCTAAGTTTTTGATAGCTGTGCCATTGAGAAATAAAACTGCTCACACTGTATCCGAAGCATTCAAAAGTGTTGTGTTACCTAGCATGATAAGGATACCTAACAGAATTTTAACTGATAATGGACCGGAATTTAGGGCTGCGGAATTCAATGAAATTTTAGACTCATTCAATATTTTGCACATTTATTCTACTCGCTATAGGGCTGAGTCAAATGACTGTGTGGAACGCAGTAACCAAACAATCATCCAGCTTTTGAAGGGGGTCACTGCCGATAATCCAGGGGATTGGGATAATAAGATCAGTAGGGTATTAGTGATGTATAACAACACGTATCATTCTCAGATAGGATGTAGTCCGGCTCAATTTATACTCAGGAAGAGCCATGATAGCACTAGCGCAGTACCTGTAAACGTAGAAACTGTTAATTCATGGAAAGAAGGGCATGCAAAGTTTTGTTCATTCACGGTAGGGCAGAAGGTAGCGCATAAAATTAATAGAGTTGGGAATCTTAGCAGGGATAAATTAGCACCCAAATTTGAGGGACCTTTTTTAGTGACGAAAGTGCAATCTAATGGGGTTACGTACGAAGTTAAGGATAATCGAGGTAATATTCACAAGGTTCATCATAGACAGCCGAAGGAATGGAACGATTTTCCGAGATATTTGATGAAATATTTAGAACTAACGGGAGACCCAAAGTTACGAGATACCTCGGGGGACGAAGCAGGCAATTTAACGGATGAGAATGTACCCAACTTTGACAGTGTCGGTATGCCATTTCTAAGTAGCAGCAGTTGTAACAGTAGTAGTGATGACAGTGATAGTGGAGACGATGATAGTGGTAGTACTTGTAACAGTAGTAGTGATGACAGTGATAGTGGAGACGATGATAGTGGTAGTACTTGTAACAGTAGTAGTTCTAGTATTAGTAGTAAAGACGACAGTAGCATTAGGAGCAATAGTGACAATAACGTTCCACGCCACGCAAGCGAAATACAATCGCACGTAAATAACGATTGTCAGAGAAGCGATGATGTCAGTAACAATAGCCGGGATGATGTAGATTCTAAAGTAAGAAGAGTAGAGCTTAGTAGTCAAGAAGCTGTAGGGGGAATAAGAGATAATGTGAATCATGACTTAGCGCCAACGAGAGATAGGGTTGATGGAGACGATGTCGAGAGGGATAGGTCAGAGCTGAATGTCGGGAGGCAGCCAGAGCCGAAGACTTCAACTCCAACTAGGCACGGTGACATTGAGTTTCAAGTAGCGGAATCGCTATCTCCGATTATCAGAAGTTCATGCAGTCTTGCAGATAGAAATCAGTCGTTTTTCGTTTCCTGGGTAGAACAGTCGTTTCGGGTGCAAGAAGAGCTCATTGACGACGCTCTGAAAGAGTTAACGGCCATGGAAAACGTTAACGAAATGCCACAGAGCAATACGCCCCATTTTCTTACGGACGATGTTAGCTTTAGTGGGGTCGGGGAAAGTGTAAGAGTATCTAGGGACGCGTCGGCGGTAAGAAGTTTTTTAAATATAATGAAGGAACAGGCGGCACGCTCGCGGAGCATGCATAGCAGCGCGATATCAAAGTGATAATAATTTACTAAGGGAGATTTGGGTTAGGCGGTATATGGGTAGTGAAAGTAGACTTGATAGAAATAATTGATTAGAATCCGAGAGTTCAGACGTGGCGACTGAAATACCGGTGTTGATTACACCCGCTCCCGAGCAGAGGATTACTCGTTCTAGAGGGAACGCCGAGAACCATCCCCATGTACAACCTAGAGTTCTCGAATATCGAAAATATACCAAGAAATGATTATCATAAGAATCTGGTTGATTGTAACGGTTTGCTTTAAGATGTTATCACATATAAGTGGTAAAATGTGTAAATATTATTGGCATTAGGTTTAAGTTTCATTGAACACATACGGCGTACTTAAATTAGTAAATAAGAGTATTGTAAACGGGCGTCTGACCAATGTATTGCTTGTGAATGTAAATTAAAAAGAGTTTATGGACGTCAGACGATAGACTTGTGTTGACTTATCGTAAAAAAAATACACTGTTCATAACATGTATCCCAATCAATTTCCAATGCTTAATAAGTGTGTAAAGTTTCATTGGTAATAGTAGGATGTCAAATATGCTTATGGATGTAAATGTTGTTAAACGATAGACGCCATTTGTGTATAATTTCAAGGTAAACATACGGATCACAGGTGTATAGGACCGTTACTTGTAATATTTGGCGAATAATAATAGTGTATGCAAAGCGAACAGATATAAGGATGTATATGTATAATGGCTCGTCTCGTTTTTGCTGGCGTGGATAAGTGTATCCACTGGTGGGGGGAAATGTTGTGACCGCCACAACATGATAGAATCGATTTTCTGTTTTCGTTACTTACTTTGCGTTTCATTCTGTATATATATTTACCATAGCTGTATTGAATAATTAGTTCAGAGTGAACTGAACAGATGGTTCTTGTTGCAACAGTTGCTGTCTCTTATACACATCTCCTCCTGCTGGAGTTAACTGTATATTAGAAATAGGAAATANACGAGATTCGGGATGACGAGATTCGGGATGACGAGATTCGGGATGACGAGATTCGTGATGACGAGATTCGTGATGACGAGATTCGGGATGACGAGATCCGGGATGACGAGATTCGGGATGACGAGAGTCAGAATAATTAAGTTGAATGAAGGTGTATTCTTTATGAACGTAATGGCTTAAGTGCGCGGAAATTCTCATAGTTCCTTTCATTGGTTAAACGGCCAAGTTTTATGCGAGTGATCATTTTTGAGATGGTGAAAAAGTTTGATCGATGCTTTCCTATACCAGAGGAGAAAATTTGTCCAATGGTTGACCTGACGCTTATTTTTATGGTTAATTGCACTGTTCGGAAAAAAATCAAGCAAGTTTACTAGAGTAGCCCTTACTTTTAAACTTTAGAAAAACAATCCTCACACCCCCATTTTCAATTTAGTTCCTATCCACGAAAATGCAATTCTGACGCAATATGAGCGCAATTGAACAATATTTAGAGGTAGTTCAATGATGTTGAAGTTTCCAGCAATCTGGCCATTAATGGTTTCAATTGAATCATTTCAGTGTTGGATCCGTTCGACAATCTTTGTGGTTAGTGGTTTCTGTTAGAGAAGAATAATGATTAATTGAGTCTATCCGGCATAATGATCAAGAATTGCTATTCATGTTCGTAATACAAAAGAGAACAGATGTAAAATACTGCATATTCATCACTTTTCAATAATCACTTTTCGAATAAGTTAAACGAAGTTTCAAGTAAGAGGCTGTTTCAAGACGAAAGGGAAAAAATGTCAAACCTCGTTGGAAAGTTGCATTTGATGGAAGACTTCTTCTGAAAAAGTCGCAATATTCACCAACAGACCAACTCAGCTTGTGTGTGTGTGCTTTCTTTCCAAAATGTATGATCTTTTTTATGTTGCTTTCACGACGATAATTACAACATGTTGAGTTTTGCAAGATTGTAGAGAATTTTTATTAGTCCTTCAAGGACAAGGAAAAAGATATATTTGTTTGGTGTAGATGAAAAGCTTGCTGCCCACGAGAAGAAAGCGTCGTAGTGATTAGAATAATAATTTCTCTGAGACATCAAGTAAACCAGCTTGTGGATTCTACTGTGGAATTGGGCACATTTGATTCAGGAAAGAGTTCAAGAGAAGATGCTGAGAAAAAGGAAGCAGGCAACAATGTGCGTAAAGATGCGGCTGGACGTATTGAGAGCAACAAAGAAAAAATAAAACTCATTACTCACTGCAGTGAGTGACAGAGAGCGCATTTTCTCGTCAACGACAACGTGAAGTCACAGACGGACAGACAGACAGACGGACGGACAGACGAACGTACGGACAGACGGACATGGCGATCACAATAGTGCATTTTTTCCATAAATAAGAAAATGCGTTAAAAAGGGGTAAATTAAGCAATCTTATTTCTGACCACGCTACAGCATTGAACAGAACCTAAATTTCGAATCTTCCGGTTGTTTTCATTGTAGCAGTTTGTCATAGTTTGGGGCATGATATTGATAAACTTGCTCTGAAATTAAATTCAGTTCCCTTCGTTGTACGTTGACTTGCATTAATTGAGAAATACAGCTAGTTATTAATTAACAATGGACCACAATGGCGACTACTCCTTCGATTTGCGACGGTCATAGTCAAATATTGGTTGACATTAAGAAATAAACCGTGTTTAAAGCTTCTAATTAACGAGTTTTCCGCGGTTCAAAGCATTGAACTAGAGCCAGTCCAGCATTGCAACAGAGATGTAATTTGATTAACCGCATTAAAAACTTTGACCTCCTTGAGCTACCGTTAAATGTTAAAATCACTGGCCCGATTTTTTCTACAATGTTTTCATCGAAAAAGCAACAAATTTGAGGGTGAGATATCGAAAATTGGGAAAACAATTTTTTCATACCAAAGAAGGACCACCCTTAAGTTTACCTTAAAAATATGATTTAAAAGTAATTTATGAGTTCGTTAAAAAAAAAATAAGTAGATATATAAGCAATCAGTGGCATTCCTTAGTTCATAAGTACATATTATTTCCATCTGGACTTATGTATGAATCAATTATCGGTTTTTCTTATTTGCAACTAAATATTCCAGGAAGTAATCATTTTGATGTGGAATCGAACTGGAAAAATGTTCATTTCGCTATTCAAAATTGAACGTGAGAATTGGCCGTGAAAGCAGCATGCATGTCGCTGGATCGCTACAGGCAACATCACGCCAGCCGAGGACTACGAGTAAAAATTGCAAATGGAATTCATTGGGTTTGGGGCACAATTCGTTTGGACTCAATGAAATAAGTAATTAAGTTATACGCTCACTCAAAATTTCGGTGGCAACTGCCAGCTGCGAGAAACTGTTGGATTAAACGAAGCACACAATGATTGAACGATTTAGTAACAATGCTTTTTAACAACGTTATATTTATGGGAAAGATTTTTTAGTAAGTACGATATTTTATTAACAACGATATTCCGCTTATGTTTTCTGTTTCATTATGTGCTTAGTCAGAAATTGTTTTGTTACTTTTAATTTTGTGTTTGGAATATTTGAGCAAGATCGGAAAATAGTAATCCTACAATAACTGGGTGACACGTGTCTAATATAGAAATGAATGGATCGCTGCGGGCAAAAAGTATTTATGCTAACATTTTAATTATGAGTAATTTTTTTATTGTAAGCAAAATATAAGACAGTATTGACATTTTTGTACCCTAGTTGAGGTTATACGACATATTTTAATTATTGGTAGCGATTCATAAGGTATGCATATCATACGATGAGGCTTCAAGATTGCTGGACACTCGTTCAATATAAATTCCCAATTGATAGAAAATTCTACAAGTAAAGTTTGCCTCAAAATAGAAAAAGTCCGCGCGAAATTTAGTTTTAAACGTGCCTATGATATCCCTTCATAGTCAATGCCTGCAACATACGAGTAGTGGTCATCGGAAGTTTTTTTACAAGAACATGGACTTCAGAGGAGTGCGTTGTGGAATTTGTTCGTTGTTGTCCCTGCGGCGGCGATGTTGTGTTGGTTTGTCTTGCGTCTTCGGCGGCCCAAACCCTCTAAACCGATTAAGGCTTGATTGATTTCAGGAGGCGCTTCTATTTGCTGACAGGGAACTGTTTTTTCTTCAGATTTCTGAGGTTTGATTCTGGAATTCCATCAAATTAGGATCATCGAAGCCCTCGGTGGAGTTTTGAAAAAGTAAAAACCTAGAGTTTGTCTAGTGACTCATCTAGCGATTCTGTATTGAGCTTGAGTTTTGATGAAAGAAAAGAAAGAGAAAGAGGAAGATAACTTTATTTGACGGCTTCTCGAATTGAGTTTATTCATTTTTTCAACAGTGTTCGAATTGTCACGCATTTTTCAACTTGAAGTTATCACCACCTCATCTGACTCTAGAAATTTTCGTTCACATGAATATTTTTTTAATCAATTTGAGGACGGATTTAGGGCATGCATTCTCAATCAATACCTAAAATCTGTATGATTTTTTCAGTGGATAAGTCATTTTCCTATAGCCCCTGGATGTGTACGATGTCAAAGTCACACGGAAAAATTTATCAAATTATAATGAATTTGGTTCCAAAAAGTGAGTAAGTCGAAGCTAACAGCGTACTGTAAAATTAAGGGAAGCGACTGGGTAAAAAACATTCTATATTTACTGATCGACTTCTGAGAAACTTCATGCACATATGTTAATCATTAATACAAGAACTTTTTGGTCGTTAGAATTTTCTAAGAAAATGAAGGTAAACGTGATATAACGGAGAAAAGAGGGACTTTTATACATCTATCTCCTCATATATCTTTCGATTTGTTATACAAATATCTAGGGAATTTAGAGGTAATTTTTTCAATATTTTTAAATGGAAATTTGTATTTCCCCTATCACCTTGCCATTTCCTTATGTTTCGACAATTTATTATCCAAACAATAAATAAATCGAACAAAAAGGCTTCTAGAGATCTTACCTATCCGACTCGAGTGATGTGTCTCTCAGTGCTGTAGGTCAAAAATCGCAGGAGGAGATAGATTTTAGGATGCGTATTTTAGAAATTTCATTGGTTAACGTGAGGCAAATAAATGCAATTAATTGAAAACAAATGTATATGTTAAGAAAATGCTTGATACTGTATCCCCAGCTTCCCTCTCGAATATCACTGAAATAGAGCACAATCGTGCTTATTGTTGTCCAGTTTAACGCGTATAATAATCTACGTATGCATTTTTCGGAAACTCTATTTTAGGAAAATATTATCATATACTAGTCATTTTATACAAATTAGAAACTGCCTCACTCAAAAATTACCGCACGCACAGGCAGTTTGTTGCGTTAGATGTGCCTTATCAACAGCTTCAGAATATTCTAAAAATTAGTTTGATTAACGTGAGTCATAATCCATAACTACTGATTGGGAATAGCAGCAATTGAAATAAATCAGTAATTCTCATTTGTTGCTTAACAATCTTGCCATTTTGATTAAGAGCTTCTCGTTTTTTCGGTTTTGTAAACATCCAGAATTTATTCGGTCACGCTTTAGAGTTTAGAGTATAGCTGGACTGAACTTACCGGCACAGCGCAATTGTAAATAACCAGAGTCTGAAATACAAGTGCGTAAACTCGGTGTCTTTTATGCGCACTAAACCTGCAAGCAGCGCTCGAGTTGCAACAGACGTAGTCCCGCAGCACTACAAATTTATTTCAAGAAATATTTGCAATAAAATGTTATAGGATGTTATAAAATGGTTTACAACGTTATAAATCATTATAAGGTGTCATAAAATTCTGTAAAGTGTTACGAAATGTTATAAAATGCTATAAAATAATAGAAAATATAATATAATGTTATAAAATGTCATTAAATATCGTAAAAAGTAATAAATAGTAATTTTACACATTTTCATTTATTCATTCAGAATGCTTCACGCAAAAACTATAGCTCGTACATACATACACGGTTTGTTGCGTTGGACGCAACTTTTCCGCACCTACAAAATGAGCCGAGAAAACGGATAAGATCAATTTTCGATTTATTCCCCAGACTTAACCTCCCAAGGTTCTGCATGCAGTGAATGCTGAAACAATTAAGGATGTAATTTGGACTAATGCTCGATAAACCCCTGCTTCCTAAAGTGGCGTATTTTATAACAAATAACTAGAGTTCGCGCACCAGGTTCGGCAAAAACGAATGGAAATTTTCTTATTTTAGTAAACTTTGAAAAAAGTTTTCATGCGCTCTCCAAGGTTTCTGTTCTGAGAAGATACTGAATTATTTAAATGCTATACATTAGACGGGAAGCTGAGGGGAATTGAAACTTGCTCGCAGCTTTTAGCAAACTATGAACTTCTAATTTCTTCAAATTCTAGTGGTAAAAATATAGCATGTTTGTTTCATACGCAATTATGACGATAGTAAGTTACTTTGCATTGCATTTCCGGGTTTATAGGGCCCCTGCATTCCACGTCGGGGTTTAATGGGAACAGAAATAAATTTTATACTTATACGTTAATGAATAATTTGAACGAGGATCATGCATGGGAGAGTCCGGAATATATTTTTAAAATGATGCTGAAAATTAACAATATTGAACCGAATAGTAAATATGTCAAAGAAAGGAGGTGGCAGAATTGCGTCAAATTGCGTGGTCTGACAAAAATATTTCCTGGAATTTATTTCCTGGTTTAATTCGTAAAAATTAGGAGACCATGTAATTCGATCGTTATTAACATAGTTTGTCCTAAAATATAAATTATATGCGAGAATCTACACAAATTAATTTTTAACCGTTTTTTATGTGCGGAAATGATTTTTAAATATTTTCAAGTTCACGGCAGTTGTTTGCCAAATCTCATTACAGCTGCCGCCCTCTGCCTGGTAAGACGAAAACACAAGCATTGATAGGATTCCTTGTGTGGATACGAGCGCAGTGGGTTACACGGAGGTAAACAGGACCACCCATCAGGGATGATATTCAGGCCACCCATCACCCATCAGGGATGATATTCAGGCCACCCATCACCCATCAGGGATGATATTCAAGACCTCCCATCACCCATCAGGGATGATATTCAGGACCACCCATCACCCATCAGGGATGATATTCAAGCCACCCATCACCCATCAGGGATGATATTCAAGCC
>NW_025939807.1:0-252 GCF_000764305.2 Hyalella azteca | reverse complement strand
TACAGATGCGTTGAAATGATACATACAGATGCGTTGAAATGATACATACAGATACGTTGAAATGATACATACAGATACGTTGAAATGATACGTACAGATACGTTGAAATGATACATACAGATACGTTGAAATGATACGTACAGATGCGTTGAAATGATACTTACAGATGCGTTGAAATGATTCGTACAGATACGTTGAAATGATACATACAGATGCGTTGAAATGATACGTACAGATACGTTGAAATGATAC
>NW_025939806.1:0-438 GCF_000764305.2 Hyalella azteca | reverse complement strand
TCATGCTTCCTTCGTCACTTTCTATGAAAAGAAGATCAGGTTTTACGGTTGATTACGACGTCCGCAGTTCTTTCATTAAAATACTGCTCATACCCCCGCTTGTGACTGGACTTATAGTGTTGTAGATAAAATCCTTAATTGACAAAAGAAAATACAAATACACGAGAGGTAACAGGCCTATCTATTTACAATTTCATAAAGATATTCCTACCAGACCTACATACGAGTTGAAATTTTCACTGCCATGGCGGCACATATACCGGCCTTATCATTCATTATGATATTGCTACCTGAGTTGTGGGCATTCAGTATCAGCAAACACTATTTACAATACAGGTATGCCCCCGATCTCTGCCACGTCTTCGTCGTGGGGGTACCCTGGCCTGCGCGTCGGCCGGATGCCCGGCTTGCTCGTGGACCAGGCCAAACGGCAGAGGC
>NW_025939805.1:4008-53436 GCF_000764305.2 Hyalella azteca | reverse complement strand
GCTGCACTGAAGCAACAAGAGCTTCAGCGCTGCACTGAAGCAACTTATTTCATGTGAATAATTCTAACTGAAGAATATTAAGAACTAAAATAATCATAATAATCATTCAGGAAAGATGGCAAGACAATTTATCTTACTTATGAAAATTGGCAAAAAATACATATCATTAATGACAGTTAGCACTATAATTTGTTTCATATATTCCAGTTAGCAATACACTTTATCTAATATATTTCAGTTTACTATACCTTTTATCTTGTAAACGACAGCAATAAGATTGATCAGCGTATCTATACGTGCTATTATTTCTGATAAATGATAATACAATTAAAATAATTATAATTAATACTTAATGCGCATTATTTGCGAACAATATGTGAAAAATTCACTGGAAGAACAAAAGAAATTTCCGTTTAGTTTTCCCCTTATTTGGTTATAAGCTAAACAACCAACATAACAGACTGGCTCTCTATAATGTTATAAATATCCCCCAGGATGGGGAAGTATAGTCTCTTACATAGCAGACTTGCTCTTTATAATGTTATAAATATCCCCTAGGATGGGGAAGTATAGTCTCTTACATAGCAGACTTGCTCTTTATAATGTTATAAATATCCCCTAGGATGGGGAAGTATAGTCTCTTANCTTTAATGGGAGATACTTATTAGAGCGGGACCAGTGATCGCTTTAATGGGAGATACTTATTAGAGCGGGACCAGTGATCGCTTTAATGGGAGATACTTATTAGAGCGGGACCAGTGATCGCTTTAATGGGAGATACTTATTAGAGCGGGACCAGTGATCGCTTTAATGGGAGATACTTATTAGAGCGGGACCAGTGATCGCTTTAATGGGAGATACTTATTAGAGCGGGACCAGTGATCGCTTTAATGGGAGATACTTATTAGAGCGGGACCAGTGATCGCTTTAATGGGAGATACTTATTAGAGCGGGACCAGTGATCGCTTTAATGGGAGATACTTATTAGAGCGGGACCAGTGATCGCTTTAATGGGAGATACTTATTAGAGCGGGACCAGTGATCGCTTTAATGGGAGATACTTATTAGAGCGGGACCAGTGATCGCTTTAATGGGAGATACTTATTAGAGCGGGACCAGTGATCGCTTTAATGGGAGATACTTATTAGAGCGGGACCAGTGATCGCTTTAATGGGAGATACTTATTAGAGCGGGACCAGTGATCGCTTTAATGGGAGATACTTATTAGAGCGGGACCAGTGATCGCTTTAATGGGAGATACTTATTAGAGCGGGACCAGTGATCGCTTTAATGGGAGATACTTATTAGAGCGGGACCAGTGATCGCTTTAATGGGAGATACTTATTAGAGCGGGACCAGTGATCGCTTTAATGGGAGATACTTATTAGAGCGGGACCAGTGATCGCTTTAATGGGAGATACTTATTAGAGCGGGACCAGTGATCGCTTTAATGGGAGATACTTATTAGAGCGGGACCAGTGATCGCTTTAATGGGAGATACTTATTAGAGCGGGACCAGTGATCGCTTTAATGAGAGAGGCATTAATTAGAGTGAGACTAGCAATATCGCTTCAATGAGAGAGACACTTATTAAAGCGAGACAAGGGATCGCTTTAATACGAGAGACAGATATTAGAATGGGATAAGCGATCGCTTTAATGAGAGAGACGCTTGTTAGAGCGAGACAAGTAATCGCTCTAAAGAGAGAGACATTTATTAGAGTGGACTAGCGATCGCTTGAATGAGAGAGACACTTATTAGAGTGTGACTAGTAATCGCTTAAGCAATGAGAGATACTTGTTAGAGTATTAATTAGAGTGGACTAGCGATCGCTTGAATTTGAGACACACTTATTAGAGCTAGGATGGCACAATAATGAGTGTTTTCTCGTTAAAGCGTTCAAATCTTGACTGTAAATTCTTTCTCTCGTTGAAGCTATCGAAAGTCTCGCGTAATTTAGTTTGTCATTAAAGCTGCTGCGTGTCAAAATCGAGAGATTAAAGAGCCTCTCTGCTTTATCCCTTTCATTTATTTCTCAATCTTCCCTCAATGTCATGCCGCCCAGTCATTCCTCCACCATCCCTATGCCTCTCAATGTCATGCCGTTTAGTCATCCCTCCACCATCCCTATGCCTCTCAATGTCATGCCGCCCAGTCATTCCTCCATCAGCCCTATGCCTCTCAGTGTCATGCCGTCCAGTCATCCCTCCATCAGCCCTATGCCTCTCAGTGTCATGCCGCCCAGCCATACCTCCATCATGCCGCCGGTATCGCTCCCTCAGCGATGACTTTATACCCTAGGGCCGCCATATGTTGACGGCCAGCCATCGCAGAGCTGGAGTACGGGCCCTGTTTTTTCAGCTCCCGTGAAGCACCATTAGCAGTGATGCCTCTGCCACTGCCAATGGAAGATCCGAGTTCGCTTTTTCGGAGGTTTCTCTCTCGGCCTTTCGAAGGGTTTCCCTCGGTTCTTCCAAGGTTTCCTCGGTTTTTGCCCTGAGAGCAAGACTGCCGTTCACCGCCAACTTCTCGCTTCCAACTGTGCCTTCCGGGCCATTTTCCACAAAGAAACTCCAGCGTCGTATGGGACCAAGAAATCTAGCGCCGCTCCCCGCGAAGCGTAAATAAAATAAATTAAAGAGCCGAGGCCACGTTGCACTGTCGAGCTGAGATCTCTGAATGGCTTTTTCTTCGATGGGTCTATCTCTATCACTTCACCAGTGGAACATTGTTAGCGAATTAAAGATTTGTACACACATACACAGCTGCAGTATTTATGGCGACCACTGATATTTGTGTAGCGGATTACTGTTACGGAGTATTGCTGCAAGCTTTTGTCGCCACTCAAGGCGGGTGTGGTGCGGCAATTGAAGGCAGTTCAACGGACTTTCACTTCAAGGATCAGCAGCATTAGGGACCAGGACTACTGAAGCAAGTTGGAGCAGCTGGGACAGTAGACACTGAAATGGAGGAAAGAGAGATGTATCATACTGTATAGTGGACACTTTGAAAATAATAACGGAACGAGCTTTGAGAGTGACGCCTTAAAAATTGTGTCACATCACAAGGCCAGGAAGGAGATACTGTACAGGATAACCCCCATTCAACGACCGAGCAGCGACCAGAGTACAGGTTCTTCGGAAGGAATCTATTTCCGTTGTAGGTCCGAGGCTTTCAATGACTTGCCGCATGGAATAGAGAGGTGGGGAGTTCACCTCTTGCGACATTCAAGAGACGATTGGATACGTTTTTGAGCACGATCACGGTTCGTTCGGTTATGCCCCACTGCCCTCGACAAGTAGCAAGCAACAGCTTTTTGCATCAGCTGGCTCAAATGAGGACAGATGCACGCTGGTCACGTTCAACGTTACTTCTGGTACCCGAGGGCGGGGCGACCTGCATATCGACGGATTGGGGGCGGAGGACGACGAAGGCGGCGCATCAGCGTTACCATGGACGATGACGTCCTGCACTTGACTTATGACATAAGGCCATATACATATTTATAGGCCACTGTAATGTATGTGACGGATATTAAATATTTAGCGGTCAATGCTACACATGTGTAGCGGTCTCTATCCCTATATATGTTGTGTAAGGTAACGAAGTTATTACCATTCGTCCCCGGATATTTTCTCATTGATACCTTCCTTATTGAAAGATAATCTCCTTTATTGTGTTATGTTCATAAACACATCCTTGCTAGCCTTCTCTGTTTATCAAGGAACGCCCTTGGTGACGTCAAATAGCGAAACTATATAAGCTCTGTCTCGAGCGATTAACTTCCCTATTGGTCGAGGACCGCTGTCGGTATATACCCAATAATTATTGTTCCTGTCCATGCCAAACAGGACGGTAACCTTAGCTCAATATCAAAGTAAAGAACACCTCGCGGATATACTCTAGACTTATTCTTACTTCAACCGGACCCCGAAGACATCAGTGTGAAAGCTCCAACATCTAACACTATTTCATCCTAAACTGTAAGCTGAACTTTGATCCTAAATAATATTCTTCTATGATCGTTTACGCTGTTCCTCAATATCCTCGGACCACGCTACAACGGGACCAACCCTCAGGTCTTATTTAATTACTATTAATATAAGATGTTCACAGAAAAGCCCATCTGACAGTAGCGGCCACAGCCCACACTTGAAGCGACTATATATAGCTATGCAAGTAAATGTAACGGTCATTTTTGTGACGGCAAAATCTATATATGATGAGGCCACTAATATACAGCGGGCACTGATATATATGGGTCAGCTACTAAAATATATGTAGAAACTACTTTATTCGTAGTGGAGAATATACGTGTAGCGGGCACTACGGCAACTATTTAGAAGTGATAGCTTGCATATCTAGAGGAAGGCCGTCATTATATTGCGCCCTAAACTCACCACAAATAATAGCGTGTAACTTACACGATGTGAACGCCCTAGTGCGACGCTGGGAGCAGTTAAGAAGCATAGCCGTTTTTAACTGCGCTAATAGCGTTCATTCATGATGAGATTTCCATCGGTCTTAGTTTCCATTAGCCAGTTCTCTTTCGTTATTCAATCCCATTTTGCTTTTCGACGTCCCAGTCGACAGTCTCTTTCCCATTTTGCTTTTCGAAGTTTCTTCGACGTCCAGTTATTAGCAGGGTCTAAACAATTTATCCTGGGCTCAGATTTGTTTCTAATATTATCATAAAAACTTGCCGAGATTTATCGTATATCCCGCAACGATTCTTTATTTGCTCGGCACCATCGGTGCAACAGAAAATCTATTGAACAGTCAACGTAAAGCGCCGATAATTTTTATCATCTCCAAGTTCGACCCTTAATGTCATACGCCCAGACTGACTATAGCAGGTGCCTACACTCACAATAGCAGATGCAAAGACTTAATAATATAAATAAACGCGTTTGATTATGCAGGGTAAACTAACGAAAAAAGTTTATTACATATCATAGCGATAAAAGTTAATATAAATGTTAAGTAAACGAAAAAATCATTTTAATTTTGTACGGCCGCTTATAAGTCGGCCACGCGTTTTGTACGGCCGCTGATAAGCCGGCCACGCGTTGTGTACGGCCGCTTATAAGCCGGCCAAGCGTTGTGTACGGCCGCTTATAAGCCGGCCACGCGTTGTGTACGGCCGCTTATAAGTCGGCCACGCGTTTTGTACGGCCGCTGATAAGCCGGCCACGCGTTGTGTACGGCCGCTGATAAGCCGGCCACGCGTTGTGTACGGCCGCTTATAAGCCGGCCACGCGTTAAGCATAATTCAAGGACGACGATTGGGCCAATCAGGCGTGATTTGTTGGGCCCGTTAGAGAGAAGCACCATCAATGTGCGGCCAATCAGCGGGGCCACTCGCTGCTGCCAATCAATGAGATGATTCGCACTTTGGTGTCGGCTGATATTAGTGAAATTGTGCATTATATGTAATGAAAAATATGCAATTATAAGGGACAAAAAACATTCAATTCAAGAAATAGAAACATAGTAAGAAATGGCCTGAGAGATCAAGAATTTAGGGCTGTGAATCGCTCTTAATTTAAGTTAATGACAGATAAGGAGGAATGAGGTGTCGGCCTGATTCTCTTTAGGAGGAATGAGGCGTAGACATGATTCCCATTCTGAGGTATAAGGCGACGACGTGATTATGTTTAGGAGGAATGAAGCGTTAAGATAATTATTCAACAAAGATCCGGAAGTCTCCCAAATTTGGGGTTGAAAATTGAGTCTTAAATTGCTCATGATCCAATTACGTTGCATAATTCACTTTATTGGGTCACATCTGACCCATTGGTGGAATGATGAATTAGAATGAATGAATCCTGTGGCGAAATTGGGTCGACTAGACTCGCTCGGCTCTCGGATACCTCAATGGTTGAACCAACCTCTTGTTGAAATAATGCATGAATAGCTCTCTGCCGAACGATGTTCACAATTCTCTGTTACAAATTATGTTCAAAGTTCTCCTGGCCAAATAATATTCAAATTTTTCTTCTTCAAACCACACGGCATCTAAAATCATTGTGTGGCAGCCGTGTCTTCTTTGGGGCAACCGGCTGCTTGCAGTCGGCGAGAGGCGAAATCTTTCATGTTACTCTTACTCATCATCTATTCAATTATATTTTATATTCATTTTGTTATATTAATGTATTACTTTCTCACTAACTTCACAAACTAAAGGGCCCCATAATTTCATGTGGACGTGTTACCATGGGTTGATTGTAACTACAGAAAACAATACCTACGGTTGATTCACGGTCAAGAACCGGTTATTTCTATCACTTTTAAGCGTTTTTTGAAGTACCCTAAAACAGATCACATAGTGAGTTATTTTCAACATTTTTCATTCATTTATTGTTCTGTTACAAATATTATGAATGCGATACAATCTATTTCTGTGGTTGTATAACATTAATGGTTCAGATGAAACAAAGCTATAACAACTCGCCTGGGAAGTGCTCAAGCTGAGATAATATCACTGATAAATTAAAATTCACTATTCAGTACATATCCGGCGAGATAAACTGAACCAAGAACCTTAGAATGTCTCAAAAATGTGTTCTTCCTGCTGTTTAATTTTTGGACAAATGCGCCTTGAAAAAAATCTATTTCAGGGCCATCTTTCCGGTATATCTGATCTTGGGGAACACTGAACATTCCAAATGCATTCTAAGTTCCCTCCATCTAATGCAGAGTAAGAGAATTACAATAATTAAGGAAAGACAACAAATATTTTAGGATGCCAGTTTCAATCTTCGTTATTTATGTAAATTAAATAAACCTAAAAAAGCCAGAAAAAATCATTTTGCTCTCAAATTTTCTCTCCTTTTTTCCTCAAATACTCCAAAGAATAAGCACACAAGACAGCGACAGGCGCGGGGCTGGCAAAGGCGCGCTTCTGCAGGGAAACAAAGGCGTCTGAGGCGCCGCCTTTGCCATGGTAATGCGCCTCAGCAGCTCAGCGGTGAATAATTCCGAGGCCTGCTGCACCAACAGCACAATTCTTCAGCTGAATGACAGAAAAAAATTATACTAAGTTTCAAGAACATTTGACTTAAGTCTACATTTAGACGAGCGCTGAGCACTGCATGTCCAGATGAGGGAGGGAACTTAGCTTCATAAATTTATGATGCACTATTGAAATGATCACATGTTTATTATTGTTTTATATTTCTGTGGGATTTGAAGATGACCGTTGAAAACATGAACATAAACTTAAGTGATCGAAAGTTCGTATAAAATAATATTAATAATATTGCATGAATTATTTAAGTCATGTGATTTAATTGTGTCAGAAATTGAACGAATGAACAGATGATGGATTCATTATGTTCTTCATTCATATGTTTATGGATTCATTATGAACACGGCGGAGATGCCGACAAGGGGTAAAAATTTGACAAGATGTAGGACAACCACGTTAATTTGCACACAATGTGCGAATGAATAAATGGCGAGGGTCAATTTTTACAATAAATATAAATTAAATTCAATGTATATCATTTGAAAAGTCAATTCATATAGCCGAAATTTATTTTGATCTTCTCTAAAAAGTTGTCATTGAAATATGTTAATTATACAGCGGCGCCAATATTGCAGAAGGCAGAGACTTAAGAAAGAGAAGGCGACTTAATTAATGCTTGCAAAAATAGCTCAATTAACTTAGTTTTTTCTTATTAAAATTTAAAGTGAAGAGCGCGTGCATTTATTGTCGTGTAATCATAGTAAGTTGTTAAGTGACTTCTCTTGATTGAAGCTCCACATTTACTTTCTAATTCGTAATTTTACTTTAAAGTAATGCGAACCTAAGTTAGTTATTCCTACTTATGTACACTTTAAAATTACTTTTTATCTAGTGCTCTAATCCTTTTGTCTTTATGTCGAGTGACATTCAATGCTGCATGCGAAGCTTCTTTATTAACAAAATAAAACTGATCTATACACAAGCCTTCATCACCCGCGTAGCCGGCAATTTATTAAACCTTTTCAAGGCTCGAGTAAAAGTCTAATTCCGGGGATCCTTTTGAGCGGGGATCCTTTTTACCCCTGTACTTGACTTGAAAACGTAGGCGAATTAGTTGGTAACAATAATTACCTTTTCACACACATGATTATCATCATTACTAATGATCAACTTAATGATTATCATCAAAAGGTTATAGTCCTCTTAAAGGCACTCCTGCATCATGCAAGTCTTCATTCCCCCAGGCTATCTAATTTTTGTACTCATTCACCCTCGACTCCCCTCCCCGCCCCCCAGTAGGCGAGCATCTCTCAATATGCTTATCAGCCCGCGCTCTGACTTAATGACTACGTTAAGGATCGGTTACGGACCGGTTACGACGTTTGACGACGTTTGCCAGCAGGTGCTGGCTTTATTGCGACGCATTAAGACGTTAACAGAGTTCGGCTTGAAAGTGCCGGAAGGAAAAATGGAAACACGACAGTTTCTTTCCGTCGGCCTTTTTGGCCCTGGCACGCCGTGCCAGTTTGTGGCCCCCGGTTAGCCGCTGATAATCAACAGTAGGGACTAAATTATTTTTAATTATTTCATTCATTGATGTCCATGTGTCAGAGACTGTACCTGTGTCAGGGACTGTACGTGTGTCAGGGGCTGTACGTGTGTCAGGGACTGTACGTGTGTCAGGGGCTGTACGTGTGTCAGGGGCTGTACGTGTGTCAGTGACTGTACGTGTGTCAGAGACTGTACGTGTGTCAGAGACTGTACGTGTGTCAGAGACTGTACGTGTGTCAGGGGCTGTACGTGTGTCAGGGGCTGTACGTGTGTCAGACACTGTACGTGCGTCAGGGACTGTACGTGTGTCATACACTGTACGTGTGTCATACACTGTACGTGTGTCAGGGACTGTACGTGTGTCAAGGACTGTACGTGTGTCAGGGGCTGTACATATATCAGGGGACTGTACGTGTGTCAGGGACTGTACGTGTGTCAGGGACTGTACGTGTGTCAGGGGCTGTACGTGTGTCAGGGACTGTACGTGTGTGTCAGGGACTGTACGTGTGTCAGGGACTGTACATATATTAGGGGACTGTACGTGTGTCAGGGGCTGTACGTGTGTCAGGGACTGTACGTGTGTCAGGGGCTGTTCGTGTGTCAGACAGTGTACGTGTGTCAGGGGCTGTTCGTGTGTCAGACAGTGTACGTGTGTCAGGGACTGTGCGTGTGTCAGGGACTGTACATACATCACACATTACCTAATGTGTTGCGCCACATGGAGCGATGTTATACGTTGTATGGTTACATTGAGGCACAAAAACAGTTACATTGAGCACAATAATAATACATAATGTTAATATAATAATACATAATAATAATACAATAATAATACATAATGTTAATAATAATACATAATGTTATGTTAACAGTTACATTGATGCACAATAACAGCAGACGTTAACGCAGGATGATCTGCCATGTAAGCTCTTACATGAGATGAAACGATGCCTGTGTGGTAAAGCTTTGTCTTCGTGATGAATCATAATGAAGGTAAGTCATCATTTATCATGATTATCATGATAAATTAAAGTTATAAACTCCTAAGCTAAGCTATTAAGCTAATTATGAGATAATGCTAAGCGACATGAAATATTTATACTATGCTATGTTACATAGCCTTACGCTATGAATAACCATAAGCTATAGCGTCATGCTATACCGTGCTATACTGTACACAGCATTACACTATACCTGCCCTCCGCCACCAACGAAACGCTGCAGATAAAAAAGGAAAATCTTATCCAATTTTGAACGCAAGATCCTAATTTTTCCATTGCGTAGCTCAAAGTAAAATTAGTGATTTTATCGCGGCATTATATTTCTCCGTCGGGGATGGGGAGATGGAGAGGAACGAAGGGGGGGAAGGAACGTCTCCTTTTGCGCGCGCTGTGATGGCGCGTGTATAATGCGCGCGTCCGGAATTACCATAAATTGCGGAACCTGATGATCAACCTCGCGGATTGCCGAGACGCTCCGCAGCAGAGTAAATATTGTTGCCGGGGCCGCGAGTTGGGAGTTGGTGAAGTAAATATTGTTGCCGGGGCCGCGAGTTGGGAGTTGGCGAAGTGAATATTGTTGCCGGGGCCGCGAGTTGGGAGTTGGCGAAGTAAATATTGTTGCCGGGGCCGCGAGTTGGGAGTTGGTGAAGTGAATATTGTTGCCGGGGCCGCGAGTTGGGAGTTGGATGTATCTTGCGTTGCCCGTCGCGTAATGCGTTCCAGGAGCTAGGAATAATGCTATAGTTTATTTAGCTAATTACAGAAACATTTTGTGTACTTGTATGGATCGTGAGTTCTTTTGTTCGCTAATAAATGGATAATGGATTGCTTATACAAATTATTGTTTGCATTTCAAATTAGGGGACGAGCGAATATTTTTGTACCTGCAGTACATAAGAAAACGAGTTTCCACTTTTCTTTGCGAAGTACAAAAAGAACCTTCTTGAATGTGCGTGCATACCAAAAATGTATACTCCCTGCTGCATGCGTTTAATACAAAATATAGGACGGGATAGGGATAAAAAAACATATATATGCACAACGGGTGTAGAATTTGATGCACATACCTCTGCATGCATTATAAATTTAATCTATATATATATTATATATGGCCGTTTTTTATGTAAAAACTTTTCGTTTACCCAAATAAAAAATAAAAAGGACCAGGCATAACGATTTTCTGAATCTGTTACGAAGGTCAATAGTGTGGAACAATTTATTGACCTTAGCTTTACAATGGCACCTCGTATGAAACAATTCTTAGGTTCTACTATGAAAATATTTTCTGAATGTTGTCTTGCAATTCTTCCTAAATAATAATGTCATAGTCGGCAATTTCTTCAGGTATAAGTAGGTTATTTCTGCCTGGATGCGGCCCTCCCTTGTTTACGTATATACAGTTGTGAGCGGTGCGCATCGGCGTACTTTGCGTTTGAAGCAAACTAATGATCTTAACACTGCATTTAATTTTTATTTCGAATATTGAGCATTTTCTATCATTAATCCTCCGTGTGATGCTGATTATTCCCAACCGTCAACCAGATGGTGCTGATGTCCTAAACCGTCCAACATATGTGACTGATGTCCACAATCGATGATGATGTCCACAATGTGCTGATTTCCACAACCGTCTAACAGACGGTGCTGGTGTTCTTAACCGTCCACTGAATGGTGCTGATGTCCTTAACCGTCCACCAGATGGTGCTGATTGTCCCCAATCATCCATCAAATTGTACTGATTGTCCCCAACCGCTTAATAGATGGTGCTTATTGCCCCCAATCATCTACCAGATGGTTATGATGGTTCTAATAATGGTGCTGATTGTCCCCAATCACCTACCAGATGGTTCTGATAGTTCTGATGGTTCTAAAAATGTTGCTGATTGGTCAGGAAATCCGGTAGAATTTCCTCCATCCACTAAAGATTGTAATTATTTTCTCGGACGTCGGTTAGGCCCGTCACGGCGATGACACGTCGACGTTCGTCCCACGGGTCGCTAACAACAGCGCCTGGTGCGGCCCCATAATTGCAGGCCGGAGATCTCGCTCTGTAAACCAACAAAGGCGTTGCACAGAGACTTGAAAAACTCTTTCCTAATTCCAGGCAAGCCTCCACTTCCAGGTTTACGAGTGAGCGCAGTTATGAACCTGTCTCTTATACACATCTAGATGTGTATAAGAGACAGNTCTCGCGTCCTCTTGATCGAGCTGCTAGTCTCGCGTCCTCTTGATCGAGCGGTGGTCTCGCGTCCTCTTGATCGAGCTGCCAGTCTCGTGTCCTCTTGATCGAGTGGTGGTCTCGCGTCCTCTTGATCAAGCTGCTAGTCTCGCGTCCTCTTGATCGAGCGGTGGTCTCGCGTCCTCTTGATCGAGCTGCTAGTCTCGCGTCCTCTTGATCGAGCTGCTAGTCTCACGTCCTCGGATGATACAGGCATTAATATACTGAAAAACAATCCTCTTGTTTTTATTATCAACTCGAATACAAGTTTGATGTTAAGCTTGATCATTCCAACAAACATTCCAACTAAACTAACATTCAAACATAACATAGTCTGAATCCAGATAGAAATTCATATTATTTCTCGCCAAACTCTGCTTTGCGTATAGATGAGTCAAATGCTGCCTGGAACAGCGAACATTTGCTTCTTCACTCAGCCGAGCTGTGAACAAATGAACAAGTGTGAACACAAACAAGCTCATTTGTGTTGCTTGTTCATAGCGCTCATCTCCTATGATCATTCATGGCGCTCGATCATTCACTCAAGTAATTTTTGAGTGCAGCGGTTATGAGCCTTCATTTTATTCATAATTTCACAGTTTTTTCACTGAAACTAATGGATTTGCCTCTGTGACCGACCAAGAAATTTCTCATTTAATTACTCGATCAGTGTTGAGATTAAACGTATGAAATTATTTGTACATTTAACAAATATTAATAACCGATGTTTGACTATTATTCATTGCTCACGCAGTCACATCAATTTATGAAGGAAGAAATCATCGCAAACATATTTTAATAAGTTTCAATTTTGCAAAGCACTAGTAGCAAAAATTAATGCTACATTCCATGTCAAGCTCCATGATTTTCATCCAGCTTAGCATTTGAATAATTTCAAAGTTCCTGTTAGAGCAGGTCTGGAATAGATAAGTCATAAAGTCGTGTAGGTTGCTCGTCTCATTAAGCCAGTCCCATTAAGTGCGGCTGGCAGGCGTCCCGCTCTGTCATCAGCTCATTTGCGGTTAGCGTTTATTAGTCACAACGCTTGCCGGTCCCGGCAATAAAGCTTCGTCTCGCAAATAATTACCAGTCACTTAAACTAACACACTGCCGCGCTTCCCTCAAACTACAGCTCGCAACCTGAGCTTCGGGACCTGGCCCCAGGCCCTGTCTGGTGGACCCTGGTTGTCTGGCTTGGCTGTTTGAGTCTGTCTGTCATGCTCTGTCTTGGACCCTGACTGTCTGGCTTGGCTGACTGGCCCTGTCAGTTGGACCCTGGCTGTCTGGCTTGGCTAACTCGCTCTGTCTGTTGGACCCTCGCTGTCTGGTTTGGCTGTTTGAGTCTGCCTGTCATGCCCTGTCTGTTGGACCCTGGCTGTCTGATTTGGCTGACTGGCTCTGTCTGTTGGGCCCTGGCAGTTAGAACCTTCTTGTGGGCCATACATTTGGGCCCTAACTTTTGGGTCCTGATTATCAGTCCTTGCCTGGCGCGAGACCAACAGAAAAGGCAGATCCGTCAATGTTTGCAGCTCGAGACAGAAGCTGAGCGAGTTTGAATGCTAGTAGACGTCAAGCAGCGCTACTTGTGTGCTAGAAGACGGCAAGCAGCGCTACGTGTGTGCTAGATGACGGCAAGCAGCGCTACTTGTGTGCTAGAAGACGGCAAGCAGCGCTACGTGTGTGCTAGAAGACGGCAAGCAGCGCTACGTGTGTGCTAGAAGACGGCAAGCAGCTCTACGTGTGTGCTAGAAGACGGCAAGCAGTGCTACGTGTGTGCTAAAAGATGTCAAGCGGTGTTACGCGAGCGCTGGAAAACTCCACTCACTGTCTTCAACCCACTTTCATGTCGGTGATGACGAGATGGTTGCTAGCTGGTGGGTGAATAATGGTAGAAAGTTGAGAATGAATCTGAGACGACCAAGGAGCAAAGATCCTTTAACTATAGAACGTTCTATATACAACATTCTCTTTCGGTCACAAACGTCACATATGAAAGGCATGAACACCGATATCTATTTCGAGTGTGGAAAAAATGTGAACCTGGTAGTTGTTGCCAGACCGACACCGGAAGTGTGTAAGAATATTTATCGTCCTTAAAATGTTTCAGTAAATTTTAGCTATTTGAATCTGTCATTAGAAGGATTGACTTCATCATCTTAAATAATAATAAAACAACTGCCTGGAAACTCAAATACAAGCGGAAGTTAGCGTCTATAGTTTACCTTGTTATATATGGAGGACTGAGGTGACACGTTCCGGAGACTGATGAGACACATTCTGGGGACTGACATGACACATTCTGGAGACTGATGTGACACATTCTGGGGACTGACGTGACACATTCCGGAGACTGATGAGACACAATCCGGGGACTGATGTGACACATTCCAGAGACTGACATGACACATTTCGGGGACTGATGTGACAAATACCGGGGAATAATGGGACACATTCCGGGTACTGGTGTGACTCATTCTGGGAACTGATGTGACACATTCCGGAGACTGACGGGATATATTCCGGGGACTGTCATGACACACCACGGGGACTGACGGGATACATTCCGGGTAACCATGCAAGTAGCGACGTCGGAAAATCTTAAAGCAATGCGGCATACGTCATGACGGTGCAATATAATAATATTAATAGCGGTTTCAGCGTTCCTATAAACTCCAGCTGGAGCCCGTGTAGTTCACTGGTCTATCCCTATAAACTCCAGCTGGAGCCGGTGGCGTTCACTGGTCTATTCATATAAACTCCAGCTGGAGCCGCTGCCGTTCACTGGTCTATTCATATAAACTCCTACAAATGAATGACTGCTAATACTATTGCTGCTTATCACGGTCACTCGCAATACTCCTGCTATTCATCACGGTCACTTGCAATACTCCTGCCATTCTTCACGGTCACTTACAATACTCCTGCTATTCATCACGGTCACTTACAATACTCCTGCTATTCATCACGGTCACTTACAATACTCCTGCTATTCATCACGGTCACTTGCAACGGTTTTTTTACCCCCAATGACGCAATCACTGTAAGCCTGTTAATATGATTGTTAAGCTCCCTGTCTAGGCGTTTATGGAGATTGCATTGTATTACCTTAATAACTATACTAGTTTCGAGGGAATTCAAATCTAGTCTAGATTTGAATCTTTCTAGATTCAATCTAGAAATCTTTCTAGATTTATTTATACGATAGCATGCAATTCCTTCCAGAAATTTCCATTCTATTTTACGTGCATAGACATTGCAATTCTAATGCGACGATCTTTGAGATATTTAAGTAAAAAAATTGGTCGGTTAATGTTACTGGCCTTTCGATGGCTGACAAGCAACTACAATCAGGCTGACCAAGCAGTGTTGCTGCTGTCGTGCTGACCAAGCAGTGTTGCTGCTGTCATGCTGACCAAGCAGTGTTGCTGCTGTCGTGCTGACCAAGCAGTGTTGCTGCTGTCNATTCCTCCCGTACTCGTGACGTCATTCCTCCCGTTCTCGTGACGTCATTCCTCCGTACTCGTGACGTCATTCCACCCGTACTCGTGACGTCATTCCTCCCGTTCTCGTGACGTCATTCCTCCGTACTCGTGACGTCATTCCTCCCGTACTCGTGACGTCATTCCTCCCGTTCTCGTGACGTCATTCCTCCGTACTCGTGACGTCATTCCACCCGTACTCGTGACGTCATTCCTCCCGTTCTCGTGACGTCATTCCTCCGTACTCGTGACGTCATTCCTCCCGTACTCGTGACGTCATTCCTCCCGTTCTCGTGACGTCATTCCTCCGTACTCGTGACGTCATTCCACCCGTACTCGTGACGTCATTCCTCCCGTTCTCGTGACGTCATTCCTCCGTACTCGTGACGTCATTCCTCCCGTACTCGTGACGTCATTCCTCCCGTTCTCGTGACGTCATTCCTCCGTACTCGTGACGTCATTCCACCCGTACTCGTGACGTCATTCCTCCCGTTCTCGTGACGTCATTCCTCCGTACTCGTGACGTCATTCCTCCCGTACTCGTGACGTCATTCCTCCCGTTCTCGTGACGTCATTCCTCCGTACTCGTGACGTCATTCCACCCGTACTCGTGACGTCATTCCTCCCGTTCTCGTGACGTCATTCCTCCGTACTCGTGACGTCATTCCTCCCGTACTCGTGACGTCATTCCTCCCGTTCTCGTGACGTCATTCCTCCGTACTCGTGACGTCATTCCACCCGTACTCGTGACGTCATTCCTCCCGTTCTCGTGACGTCATTCCTCCGTACTCGTGACGTCATTCCTCCCGTACTCGTGACGTCATTCCTCCCGTTCTCGTGACGTCATTCCTCCGTACTCGTGACGTCATTCCACCCGTACTCGTGACGTCATTCCTCCCGTTCTCGTGACGTCATTCCTCCGTACTCGTGACGTCATTCCACCCGTACTCGTGACGTCGTACTCGCGTCATGCCATCACTGATGGTGTAATTATGATGTAAAGCGTCTCACGTTGATTTGGGGGACAAATAAAGACACTTTTTGCTCTCGGTATAGAACCCTGTATGAATAACAGATAATCTCATGTTACACAAATATAAGCACATAGAAAAAGATTATAATCATTATAAATTAGTTCATCTATTTAACAGAGTAATTACTATGCGATTACAGAGGCAAGACTTGGTACTTACTCTAATAAGAGGTTCCGGTGAAATGAATCTAAATACTAAAAGTTGGAATTAAGTTAACTACGGCTGTTGTATTCACCGAGGTGACGTTCATAAATAAAGAAAATCTTCTTACAATTTAAATCTAATTCTAAATTTCTAAATATTTTATTACATCAATTCAAAATCCTGAATGAGACCAAGCAACTCATCTAGTGACTGGAAACTATTCCTGCTTTATTCCTTTAATGACCGTAACCCTTTACTCGGAATATATTTATCAATTGCTTTACTCACAAATAATATTCGATGCTTCCTGCATTTGAAAGTAAAAATATTTTACAGAAGGGATACTTAAATTTGGATACTATCTCCGTAGACTGTTGACTCTTCAAGATTGCCAAGAAGAAGATATTTCTCTGGATGTTGGATGCAATAAATTACATATTTTGTATCCTTTTCCCTACATCCTTTCCATCCTGGTGCCACATATTAGCACGTGTAGAAAAATATTCAAGGAATATAAACTCACACGAGTGAACTGAGCGCAGAATCTATCGAATAATTTGGCACTTAGTAATGTAGTTCAGAATAATCCGTGTTAAAATGGCAAAAAATGCTTGAAATTAAGAATTGATTTTCATCAAAAACGCGTAATAATAGGGAATTCTGAAATGATGGAATGGAATTTCTTGGGAAGAATATTAAACACTAGAACCTACAGCCCCCGGGACCATGCAAATGTTCACAAGAAGGCCCCCCTGCCTAGACCTGATGTTCAAATGTTAGACCTGCGCAAAAACTTGGTCTCTTTAAGTCTTAAGCCTTGCTGCTAAAGTTCAGAGTTGTCTTCAATTTATCGTTCTTTATTTACGGAGTCAAGAAATATGGGAAATTTACGCAGTCCAAGCTGATGCATATGCAAAACGTGTCAACAAAACAGAAGTTAGGCAGCCTCCATCGTGCAACTTGTAGCAAGTGACTTAGGCCTGCTAAGTTTTTTAGTGAACCTACTTCAAAACTTGAGCCTGTCTAAAGTTGCGTATAGAACTTGAGTGCCTCAAGTCCGTGACGACAATCGAAGCAATCGGAGGCGCAACTTTCGCACTTTTCTGAGGATTACATTGACTTGAATTTTCACATTTTGAACCTAGTTTTCCTAATTCTAGTGCTAGATTTACTCTTAAAAAAAACAGATTTAAGTGTTCATAGAGAATTTGAAGCAAGTGAATAAAACCCAACCTAATTTAACTGTCTGCAACACCTTATAATATTTCAATATTAATCTTTTTAAATCTTAATGTCATCGGTCGCCAGGGCCAATGCTTGCCACATTTTGTCCTACGTTCCCTCAGCATTTCACGTAGAATAAAAAGAATTTTCACTGCAGGTATGAATAGCAGAGAAGCCTAGAGGACTTGTGATGCTCGAGGCATCAAACGCCTTCCACTCCAACAATAATTTTATATTCTACAGCGCCCTGAAGTGATCATTAAAGGTGGCAACCTAGCACTGCCTTTACTCGCGTAATCATAACTAAAAGCACTCACAGCAGAAACGTTCTCTGAAATCACAAATGCTGGAGGGAGAGTCGCTCTCTTGCGCCGGTCGCAATAGAAAGCCCAGCCTTCATATTTGTTGCTCTACAAAGCTCGCTTTAGACGCACGAAACTGTCGACGATTATTGTTAGAGGTTCGCATTTCAGAGCTTCCGCTCGAGTCCTCTCCATCGCTGGGCTCTATTGAAAGTCTGGCATTTATAGCGCCCTGTTTGCGCTACGGAGTAACGCAGTTCCTGTTCCTGCTGCCGCAGATTTGTGGCGCTGCTGTCGCGTCGCGGTATAAGCGATGGCTTTAGTTCTTTGTTCTGCCACACGCAGCGTTAGCTCGTCTTGCCATGAGTCTTTTTCTTGCTCAGGTCAAGTCATTCCAAAACGACGCACTTGCACGCGTCAGCAATTTAGGCACAATAAAACGTATTGATTTCTTAATAACTTTGGAAGCGTTACTTTTAGATGCACCAACCTGAAGTTAAATTATAATGTAAATCATCTCAGAACACAATATTCATGCGAACAATAAATTTTCAATGTCCTATGGAGAAGCTGAACAGAAGAATTTGAGATATTTTGCACTGATATCTTTGTACATTTTCACACTTACGTCATCAAATCAATTTAAAACCTTCCAATCAAAGCCAAAAACGGCAACAAAATACAATAACAACAATTCTCCTTGGCAGTCGAAGCCGATTATTGGTTCTAAGAAGCAGGGATTCATCATAAAAATCGGACTAGGCAGTGATGCCATAGCATTCATTTGCGATGAAAAACTGTCCTAAATTCCGGAGTTGTTATCAAAGCGCGGCGCATTATTTCCGTAGACTTTACTCCATTTCTTGCAGCACATCAATCGCGCGTACGGCCAAAGGCAGGCAGGCGATGCTCTCATTAAACGGGCGGTTTGGAGCCGCAGCCTTTGTTGTGTGCCGACCAAAGGAAAAACTGGACTGCGAGTGCCGATATGGACGTCGAGTGCAATAAGAACATGAAAGGGGGCGGCCATGAGAGCCATCCTGGTGGAAGGGGTGACGTGACCTGGTCAAAAAAAAGCCCTCGGAAACTAGTGAGGTCACCGTGTGCTAATAGGAATAGATTAGAACCAACACAATATTGATGAGGAATATTTAGAACTCAAACTAGGATCGCTCACGTTGAAATAGAACTATTGTGATCTTGTTAGAAACAAAAATATTGTGGTCTCTATAAAATCAAACGACGAATTCGTAGATTTAGAATTTATAACATCCACAGCATGGCGACGCTTGCCACAAATTTGCCATTGCTATTCAGCGCTCAAGAACACCGCCACACTCCACGCCACACTCTCCGCCACACTCCACGCCACACTTTTTGCCACACATGACGCATGAAGCCTTCCCTCACATGACGCTCGTTGCACTGAGGCCTCACAGGGAGCCTACGGAAGGCGTAGGAGAGGCGCAGGGAAGGCGCAAGGGAGGCGTAGGGGAAGCGCAGGAGAGACGCAGAATTGCGCAGGGTGTGGGGGGGGGGCGCAGACGAGGCGCAGAATTGCGCAGGAGAGGCGCAGAATTGCGCAGTGTGTGGGGGGGGGCGCAGGGGAGGCGCAGGAGAGGCGCAGGGGAGGCGCAGAATTGCGCAGGGTGTGGGGGGAGGCGCAAGGGGGCGCTGGTCCCTCAAAGGACGCGGCCGAGCGTGAGGAACCGCGGGAGGGGGGGGTGAGGAGGTACATCCTGTCCGTAGGGCCGGCGCACAAACACACAAACAGACTTGTGTCTGCATGACATGTCTGCTGGAATAATTTGTGACGCCCTGAATGTCTGTTGGTACAATCGGTGTCTGGTGTTGAATGTCTGATGACACATCTTGTGCCGGCGTTGAATGTCTGATGACACATCTTGTGCTGGCGTTGAATGTCTGATGACACATCTTGTGTCTGGCTGGTGTTGAATGTCTGATGGCACATCTTGTGTCTGGCTGGTGTTGAATGTCTGATGGCACATCTTGTGTCTGGCTGGTAATGACGCATGAAGCCTTCCCTCACATGACGCATGAAGCCTTCTCTCACATGACGCATGAAGCCTTCCCTCACATGACGCATGAAGCCTCACATGACGCATGAAGCCTCACATGACGCATGAAGCCTTCCCTCACATGACGCTCGTTGCACTGAGGCCTCATAGGAGGCGCAGGAGAGGCGCAGGAGAGGCGCAGGGGAGGCGCAGGGGAGGCGCAGGGGAGGTGCAGGGGGGCGCAACAGCGGCGAAGGGGAGAAGCAGGGGAGGCGCAGGGGAAGCGCAGGGAGGCGCAGGGGGGGCACAAGGGGGCGCTGGTCCCTCAAAGGACGCGGCCGAGCGTGAGGGACCGCGGGGGTGGGGGGGTGAGGGACATCCTGTCTGTAGGGCCGGCGCACAAACAGACTTGTGTCTGCATGACATGTCTGCTGGAATAATCGGTGACGGACTTGAATGTCTGTTGGTGCAATCGGTGTCTGGTGTTGAATGTCTGATGACACATCTTATTCGTTTATTCAAATTTCCGATCATTGTTTTCTTCATGGTTTTTATTCAGATTTTAAGCGCAATTGGCGGGCATCAAAAGAATCATTCAGTCAATCATTCATTCAGTCAGTTGCGTCGCTTAACTCGAGAATTATAAAAATTGATACAGAAATTAAAAATATATATCAATCTCTATATAATAATTGATTATGAACACTACAGCACATGAAGATCAATGCACCGACCGTATCATTCACGAACGCCCACGGCCGTATTATTCCAAATATTCGTACGGCAGCAACCGTGTCCCCGCATCTTTGCAATGCTGTCGCCTAGTTTGTTGAATGATGTTATTGTTGCCGCAATAGCCGTACGTCTTGTTGCTTATCGTATTTCACGGCTGACCAACTTCTTTTTTTCTTTTTTACGTACATCAATACCGCAAAGTTTACGCGATCATCACTTGTAGGCTTTTTATGCATGCGTACAGGATTTCAGATTCATCAAGGATATGAAATATCTTGTACATATAAATAGCCGTTGCTTCCCTAAACTGTCGGCCCATGACCGACCTAAGCAAAGGCTATAGACGTAATGAGCAGTAGTTTGTGCCCACGATCACTCCGTTATAACCTGCTCCATATTTATAATCCTTACATACGCAGCCATCGCGATCGGGTGGGCATATGACATACGCAGACGCCGCAGCTCCCTTCAACGTCATTGGAATTTCCCTGGTGATTATTTCGGTGTCGTCCGATGTAAACAAACTCGTCCTCGCAGTCCTGGGAGCTCTTGTCCTACACTCTACAACGGACGACCCAACACTCTTAGCCATCTCAATACCTGCGCAAAACTTTACATTAAATTTTTAATGATATTTAATTTCACTGTAACCACTGACTACGTTCGACGCAGACCAGGTAAGAATAAAATCCGCGTACGTAGCCCACATTAAAGGCTGGAAACAGACGGCGCCAAACAACCCCCACTGAAAACCAAAGCGAAGTCAGACCCTGGCCCCCGCCCGCCCTTCCCTCGGCCACGTTTAAACCTCCGCAAGTTCTGGGCGGCCTATACTTTCAAAAAAAGTTAAGAGATCGTAAGTTCATCAGCCTATCATTGACGGCCTTTCAAGCAAAATCCACCAATCATAGACAAGAAAATAGTGCGTAAGTACTTACGTTCACTTAGCGAGTTTTGAAAGTATGGCCCCTGAACGATGGACCCTGCAGTGGCGACGCGAGATGACAAACGAGTCAGCCACGAGCGGCCAGTCCTCTGCTCGTATCCCAACGGCCGCCGCGTCTCGTAAAGTCTCGTGGCGCATCCGACCGTCCGGGGCGAGTCGTAAACTGTGCGACGAGAGTCGAGTGTTGATACAGAGACCAGACAATACAGAGAACAGGCGATACAGAGACCAGATAATACAGAGACCAGGCGATACAGGGGCAGCCCATAGAGAGACCAGACTATACATTGACCAGGCAATACAGAGACCAGGCAATACAGAGATCAGGCGATACAGAGAACAGGCGATGCAGAGAACAGGCGATGCAGAGACCAGATTATACAGAGACCAGGCGATACAGAGACCAGACCATACAGAGACCAGACCATACAGAGACCAGACCATACAGAGACCAGACCATACAGAGACCAGGCAATACAGAGACCAGGCAATACAGGGACCAGGCGATACAGAGACCAGGCCATACAAATACCAGGCGATACAGAAATTAGACAATACAGAGACCAGACCATACAGAGACCAGACCATACAGAGACCAGGCAATACAGAGACCAGGCAATAAAGAGACCAGGCATTACAGGGACCAGGCGATACAGAGACCAGGCGATACAGAGACCAGACAATACAGAGACCAGGCGATACAGAGACCAGGCAATACAGAGACCAGGCAATACAGGGACCAGGCGATACAGGGACCAGGCAATACAGAGACCAGGCCATACAAATACCAGGCAATACAGAAATTAGACCATACAGAGACCAGACCATACAGAGACCAGACCATACAGAGACCAGGTTATGCAGAGAACAGACTAAACAGAAATTAGGCAATACATAGACAAGACGATACAGAGATCTGATGTTGGCATTATGTACCTGTGATGCAGGCGTACGTTAAGGCGCACGTCAGTGATGCAGGCGTACGTTAAGACGCTCGTCAGTGATGCAGGCGTACGTTAAGATGCACGTCAGTGATGCAGGCGTACGTTAAGGCGCTCGTCAGTGATACAGGCGTACGTTAAGGCGCTCGTCAGTGATGCAGGCGTACGTTAAGGCGCTCGTCAGTGATGCAGGCGTACGTTAAGGCGCACGTCAGTGATGCAGGCGTACGTTAAGGCGCTCGTCAGTGATGCAGGCGTACGTTAAGACGCACGTCAGTGATGCAGGCGTACGTTAAGGCGCTCGTCAGTGATGCAGGCGTACGTTAAGGCGCTCGTCAGTGATGCAGGCGTACGTTAAGGCGCTCGTCAGTGATGCAGGCGTACGTTAATTAAGAACGTCCAAAGGATGGACCGCAGCAGTCGCTGTATTAAGGAGGCGCTGCGATGGTGCGACGCGCCAAACAATTGAATATTTATCAACAGAAGCTGCAGCCTGCAACAGAAGCTGCAGCCTGCAACAGAAGCTGCAGCCTGCAACAGAAGCTGCAGCCAGCAACAGAAGCTGTAGCCTGCAACAGAAGCTGCAGCCTGCAACAGAAGCTGTAGCCAGCAACAGAAGCTATAGCCTGCAACTTTATAATGTTAGTTGATAGAAGATGCAGCTGAAATTGACGTAGCATATGGAAATAGATTAGTATAGCCCACTGGACATTGTTGACTATATTTATGCTATAAGTTGCTCTCTGTTTGCGCTGGCTTAACATCATCTCACATTAATGTTGGATGTGTGTTTGTGCTGGCATAAGTTCACCAAACATTAATATTGGATGTCTGTTGGCCGGGTGTTTGGGGAGAAGCTGACGGTTGTTTGATTAGCGGCTCAAGCCGCGACGCCTCATCCGTCACCGGTGCGAGAGATGGACGGACAGCTAGGGCGGTGGTCCCGGCGTGGACGGCGCGAGACGAGTCTTGTGGGGGCGAACGGGGACCCATGGACGACCTTTCATTCCGTCCATCAGGACGCCGGACGGATCTTGTGAGGGCGAGGGGCAAATCAAAGACGACCTTTAATATTGTTCACCAGGAGGGCGGGACGGATCTTGTGAGGGTAAAGGACGACCCTGAAGTGATCCTTAGCTCCGACCACTGGGACGACGTGACGGACCTTTTAGTGGGTGCGGGGCGACACTAAAACAATCTTTGATTCCATCCACCGAGACGGCGGGACGGATCTTGTAGGGTGTGAGGATTAACCCTGGGACAATCCTTAATTCCGCCTACCGGGACGATGGATTGGATCTTATTGGGAGGAAAGGTTGACTCAAGGCTTTTTACACTTTCACTTAGATATTCCTTAGGCAACTTGAGACGCCCCGTAAGCCACTCTAAGGCGGTCACAGGATAATCCAAGGTGATACACTGATACTTGTGTAGTGCTAAGGAAACCCTAAATAAACCTTGAGGCCAAACAATGCAATCTCACGGCAACCCTAAGACAACTCTAAGGCAACCACGCCACCGTTCGGTAATTCTTTAGCAGCGCCCAAGAACAATATAGGCACCCCTGAAGCAGTGCTAGTGCTAACCTAGGTAAGCTTATTGAAGCAATAAATAAACAACCTTTGGCTGCCGTAGCTATTTCTAAAGGGGATTAAGGCACTCCTAAAGTATCACTAAGGAAATTCTAATAAACCGTAACAAAACTTTATTGTATCTCCAATGACGCCATAAGATCTCCATCAGGTGCTCCTTGGGCAACTTAAGACAACTCTCAGGCCATAAAGATGCGCCATATAATCCTAAGTAAACCTCAATGGAACTCTAAGGCAGCATCATAAATCATTCAACTCATTGTATGACAACTCACTGTCAACCCGGAGTAACCCCTTAGTCAACCCCTTATGCATCCCTCAGTCAACCTTGTGCCAGCCCTCATCCAACCTTCAGGCAACCCTAGCTTATATAGGTGACCTTCGAACATCCCTTGCCCATCCCTAAGGCGACCCTAAGGCGACCCTGAAGCAACCCTAAGGCGACCCTAAGGCGACCCTGAGGCGACCCTGAGGCGACCCTGAGGCGACCCTGAGGCGACCCTGAGGTGACCCTAAGGCAACCCTGAGGCGACCCTATAAGCAGACCGAAAATTGCGACAGCTGATGGATGACGTCACCGCGGCAGTGAATAACTTTCCCTCTCTTTTGCTTTCAATGGATTTTATGTTTTGGTTTCAAGATTAATTGTAACTGAACTCTGAGACATGGCGTAACTTGCCCTAATGATAACACCAATGTACCAATTGATGAATAATTTAATGGATCTGAAGACCGAGCGTTTCTTGGTTCGATGGGTCAATTAATCGTTTGTTGTTGCAATAGAACATTAAAATTTTGGTATTGTTACAAGTATAACAGTATAGTTATTGTAATGGTAGCACATCGGAAATTGTATTGTATCAGCAGGATAACGGGAGTGTTATATTATCCATGAAAATCTTTATCTCCAAAGAGAGCAACTATAAGAGCCGGGACAGGAATTGGCAGCCAAGAGCCGGGACAGGAATTGGCAGCCAAGAGCCGGGACAGGAAGGCAGCCAAGAGCCGGGACAGGAATCAGCCAGCAACAGAAGCTACAGCCAGCAACAGAAGCTACGGCCAGCAACAGAAGCTGTACCTAGCAACAGAAGCTGCAGCAAACATAAGCTACAGCCAGCAACAGAAGCTACAGCCAGCAACAAAAGCTGTAACTAGCAACATCATAATGTTAGTTAATAGAAGATGCAGCTGAAATTGACGTAGCGTTCGAAAATAGATTAATATAGCCTACTGCTTAGACATTGTTGACTATATATATATATATATATATAGGTATATTATAAGTTGTTGTCTGTTTGCCCTGGCTTAACTTCATCTCACATATATGTTGGATAAGTGTTTGCGCTGGCGTAACTTTACCAAACATTAATATTGGATGTCTGTTTGTCGGGTGTTTGGGGAGAAGCTGACGGTTGTTTGATTAGCGGCTCAAGCCGCGACGCCTCATCCGTCACCGGTGCGATAGCTGGACGGCGAACTAGGGTGGCGGTCCCGGCGTGGACGGCGGGACGAGTCTTGTAGGGGCGAACGGGGACCTAAGGACGACCTTTAATTCCAAACACCGGGACGGCGGGACGGATCTTGTAGGGGCAAAGGACGACCCTGAAGTGATCGTTAGCTCCGTCCACCGGGACGGCGGGACGGATCTTTCAGAGGATGAAGGGCGGCCCAATTAATGACAACCTATGATTCCGTCCACCGGGTGACGGGACGGATCTATAGGGTGTGAGGGGCGACCCAGGGACAACCCTTCCGCCGGGACGATGGATTGGATCTTATTGGGAGGAAAGGTTGACTCAAGGCTTTTTACACTTTTACTTAGATAATCCTTAGGCAACTTGAGACGCCCCGAAAGCCACTCAGAAGATAATCTAAGCTGATACTTGTGCTGGGCTAAGGAAACCCTAAATAAACCTTGAGGCCAAACAATGCAATCTCACGGCAACCTTAAGACAACTCTAAGGCAACCGTGCAACCACGCCACCGTTCGGTAATTCTTTAGCAGCGCCCAAGAACACTGTAGGCACCCCTGAAGCAATGCTAGTGCCAACTTGTATGCTTATTGAAGCAATAAATAACTGACCTTTAGCTACCGTAGCTATTTCTAAAAGGCCCCAAGGCACTTCTAAAGTAACCCCAATGAAACTCTGAGAAGCCCTAACAGAAATTTATTGTATCTCCAATGACGCTACAAGATCTCCATCAGGTGCTCCTTGGGCGACCTAAGACAACTCTCTGGCCATAAAAATACGCTAAATAATCCTAAAGAAACCTCCATGGAAATCTAAGGCAGTGCCATAATTAATTCAGGTCATTCTATGGTTCACTCACTGAGTCATTCAATGGCCTCATAACTCATTGTATGGCAACTCACTGTCAACCCGGAGTAAGCCCTTAGTCAACCCCTTATGCATCCCTCACTCAATCCTGTGGCAGCCCTCATCCAACCTTCAGGCAGCTCTCAGATGACCTTCAGACAACCCTCGCTCATCCCTAAGGCGACCCTAAAGCGACCCTGAGGCGACCCTACGCTGAGCTGTGGCGCGCAGACCGACAATTGCGACAGCTGATGGATGACGTCACTGCGCCAGTGAATAACATTCCCGCTCTTTTGTTTTCAATGGATTTTATGTTTCGGTTTCAAGATTAATTGTAAAGAATCTCTGAGACATGGCGTAACTTGCCCTAATGATAACACCAATGTACCAAATGATGAATTAATGGATCTGAAGACCGAAAGCTTCTTGGCTCGATGGGTCAATAATTATTAATCGTTTGTTGTTGCAATGGAACATTAGAATTTGGGTATTATTACAAGTATTACAGTATAGTTATTTTAATGGTAGAACATCGGAAATTGTATTGTATCAACAGGAAAACGGGAGTGTTATAGTATTCATGAAAATCTTCATCTCCAAAGAGAGCAACTAAGAGCCGGGACAGGAAGGCAGCCAAGAGCCGGGACAGGAAGGCAGCCAAGAGCCGGGACAAGAAGGCAGCCAAGAGCCGGGACAAGAAGGCAGCCAAGAGCCGGGACAGGAATGCAGCCAAGAGATGGGGACAGGAATGCAGCCAAGAGCCGGGACAGGAATGCAGCCAAGAGATGGGACAGGAATGCAGCCAAGAGCCGGGACAGGAATGCAGCCAAGAGCCGGGACAGGAATGCAGCCAAGAGATGTGGACAGGAATGCAGCCAAGAGCCGTCTGCTATTCCATTATCCGGCTCTCCATGCCGCGGCTCTCACCAACAAACTCCCCCCTAAACACGCGCCGCTGCACTCAAACGGCCGCACAAACACGACCCGGGCTAATGGCGGGCAAATGCGGGTGCCGACGACACCCGCTGCTGCCCCCTCCCGCCCTCCTCTGCACCCCCTCCACCTCTTCTCTGCCCCCTTCACAACTTCTCTGCCCCCTTCACATCTTTGCCTCTCTCTGCCCTCTTAAGAATTACACCCGGTCTATAGGCTAACTATTATCCCTGACTTATTCACGCGGCTCTAATTCTTAAGAAGGATTCTTTCATTTCAGTCGCTTTTTAGTTTATACATATCTCTCTTTCTCCCTCTCTTTTTTTATACCTCTCTTCTCCCGCTCCCTGCCTCTCCTTTCTCTCTTCTCTTTCTCCCGCTCTCTCTCCCTCCGTTCTGATCCCCTGCAACTCGATCGCTTCTGCAAATTTGCAGTCGCTTTATATTGAGCAGCGGAGCGGAGGGGGGGGGAGTGGGGGAGGAGAGTGAACTGGGGAGTGGAATGTAGCAGCGCCCATCACACCCACGATGTAGCAGCGCCCATCACACCCACGATGTAGCAGCACCCATCACACCCACGATGTAGTGGCGCCCAATTAATGGCGCCTAAAATGGCCTAATTTCCGGCGGATTAAGAGAACAGGCGAGGAAACAAGAGCTTAGTTGCCGGCATCGTCCCCATACATTCATGAAAATAATGACTGAAATAATGAAAAAATGAAAATATTGAATAATGACTGAAATAATGAAAAATGAAAATATTGAATGATGACTGAAATAATAATGAAACTGCTCCTGCAACTGCATGATGGCTGTCCACTCATCAGATTCTTAAATGATTTTTTTTGTAATCTGGTTTGAAATGTTCCTGTAAATACACAACACTATTTTATTCTTACCTTCCAACTATAGTAACTCGTATTTGCGTAATTTCGAAACTCATTCGAATAAATTATTAGATAACTCAATGAATGATGGTTTCCGAGATAATTGATCCTAATTTCGGGTTTTGGAAAAGCTACATGGATGAGCGTTATTATGAAGCTGCAAGGATGAGCGTTATTATGAAGCTGCAAGGATGAGCGTTATTATAAAGCTGTAAGGATGAGCGTTATAATAAAGCTGCATGGATGAGCGTTATTATAAAGCTGCAAGGATGAGCGTTATAATAAAGCTGCATGGATGAGCGTTATTATAAAGCTGCAAGGATGAGCGTTATAATAAAGCTGCAAGGATGAGCGTTATTATAAAGCTGCATGGATGAGCGTTATTATAAAGCTGCATGGACGAGCGTTATTATAAGCTGCATGGATGAGCGTTATTATAAAGCTGCATGGATGAGCGTTATTATAAAGCTGCATGGATGAGCGTTATTATAAAGCTGCATGTATGAGCGTTATAATAAAGCTGCATGGATGAGCGTTATAATAAAGCTGCATGGATGAGCGTTATGAAAATTTAATGCCTCACCATATAACATCAGGAGCATCGCGCCCGGTGCCTAACTTTGCACTTGCCTTAGCATTTCAACAAACGAAAGCCTGAGCCGGGCATGCAGCAACTTGGTATTCATTCATCCTTTTTTTCATTCCAATTGACAATTTTCTGTGCGCCATAGATTTATACAGTATTTCAGATTCCCTGAAGAATGATCGAGCAAAATAATTGTACGGGCAAGCGAATAACATTGAGACAAAAAGTGACAAATGTCCCATATTTTTCACTGGTCTGAAAATTGATCAGTACTATCTAATATTATAATATCGATTAAAATAGAGTCAAATTTTGAGCTTTTGAAATCAAATTTTTGCTGTCAAATTTTTGCTGTCTCTCGATGGCAACGAGATCCGCCCGTAACATAAGAATTGTTGAACAAAAGTCAGATTCGTATCACGTTCATATAGTACCTCGACCTGTTGATTCTTAAATTACTTGCACTGTGAAAACAACTCAGTTTTTCCGATGATTCGATATAAGCATTGATTTTGCTTATTTATTAACGATGTCTCTTTTGCGCTTATTGGCAATCCTACCACAAAATACTCACGTCCAAACTTAAAGCTTCGTCATTTTCAACCTATATATAGTTACAGAAATTTATCAACTCTAATAAGCAAAGTTCCTATTTCGCATCATTTAATCTCGCCTAAAGAAAACCGAAATTCGCCTATTGCTTACACAGCATAAGGATACGAACCTTCAGACAACCTGTTCATCACTTATATAGCTTGTATATCCAATGATTATGTTTCAGAATGTCTGCTCTTGATGAGTTTAGGTCTCATATTCATGCAGTGGCTAACAACTACATTACAACTGAACAAATAATGAATGATTACATCATCCATCTGTTAATTATTTGGGGTAAGTGCGATTATCTGTGCACTTAAGTGATAAATGCAACTAATTCTGCATTTATATTTCTAACATTTACACATGTGAATGCAGGTGCAGTTCAATAAATGTTGTCTGAATCGGAAAGTTTGTTGTGACTCCAGAGCACAGAGCTGGCAATACCTAAAGTGTCGGGATATTACGGGACCTGAAATATTGCATAGTTAGTGCTGGAATAATTAGCAGGCATCGCAAAGATAGAAATAAAATTCTGGAACTTAACTTGATTTTCGGCCTCCATTATTTTACTAAAAGGTTATCGGTGGCAACCATTAATTGACCGCATGATTGCTAATTTGCTGCAATAATTAAACTCGAACTGTTTACTCGCATACAGCCTAATCAAGCACGAGGAAATTTATTCTGTTCATTATTGGGAATATTACAAATACAGTGATTAATAAAATTATTTAGGCAGTTGACCATGAAGATATAAGAATATGTAAGCAGTTAATTCATCAAATTTTAAATCACGATAGCAGTTCGTTGAGCAACTATATAATACATACGCGTTGTAAATTAAGCAGCAATAGTTCTTACTGTGTAGTTTATTTATTCGCCACATCTAGTAGCCCATATGTAGTTCATTAATCAGCTATAGTAACCAATATGTAAACCATTAATTGGCTGCAGTAATCCATACGTAGCCCATTAATCAGCTACAATATTCAATATGTAGATCATTAATCAGCTGTAGTAATCAATATGTAGCTCATTAATCAGCTTCAGTAATCCATATGTAGCTCATTAATCAGCTACAGTAATCCATATGTAGCTCATTAATCAGCTACACAAGCCCATATGTAGCTCATAAAAAAGCTACAGTAGCCCATATGTAGCGCATTAATTAACCATGCCGTGCCAGGACGTGCTCACGTCACTCGAATGAATTATTGTTGCCCGTAAGGTACGAGATCCTCTACCTTCATCGTCTGGCATCGTCGTTTAGGAGCTCCAGCAGCCACTGATCAGCACGTCACTCTTAAACAGCAGCCACTCGTCAGCCCGTCACTCTTAAACAGCAGCCACTGATCAGCACGTCACTCTTAAACAGCAGCCACTCGTCAGCACGTCACTCTTAAACAGCAGCCACTCGTCAGCACGTCACTCTTAAACAGCAGCCACTCGTCAGCACGTCACTCTTAAACAGCAGCCACTCGTCAGCCCGTCACTCTAACCTCAGTGGCTCAACACGTCACAATTCTCGCCTCAAGACAGCGCACTCGCGCTGCACTCCGAACTCCGATGGCCTCTCAATAATCTGGCTCGGCGCACGAGGGTTTATTAATAAAGATTTTATATAGAATCAATTGCTAAGAATCAAAATATAGAAGAATTTTCAGCTCAAAAAACGTTGAAGTTGTGTTCTAGAATAAATTCGAAACATAAAATACCCGAGTGTGCGTGAGATCTGCTGTAGGAGGAACGATATGGACTGGGGACCAGGAGGGTGTGTCTCATCAGGGACGCGTGAGACGATCTACCAAAAAATCCATTAAAAAAAACAAAGAAGACGACTAGCGCAGATTCAAATCGTTCGTTACGCGAGCCAAAGTCTCACGTTTTACATTTCCCTTTGACGCAGCCTGTGAATGGTTTCGATGCTTCACAGGGCAACAATAGCGCAGATTTAAATTGTTCGTTACCGAAGCCACAGTTTCACTTTTAACATTTCTCTTTGACGAAGCCTGTGAATCGTTTCGTTGCTTCACAGAGAAATAAGAGGCCGGGAAAAAGCAGCCAGCATCGCAGACATAACAAACTCTGCGCTGAGTAAACAGGCGCCTCTAGGGTGCCTAACTCTACGCCCCAATTGAGGTCATGCATCTCCAGCAAATGGACTCCAGGACCATTTGCATTTATGATCTTCATGACGATGCAAGGCTCGTCGGGACGACGATGCAAGGCTCGTCCTGACGACGCTGCACGCTTCAAGGACGACAGTAGCGAGGGAAGACGATGGAAGACCTCAATCATTGGTCTTCATGAAGAGATGTCCGATTGTAATCCCGGAGGCCCGGGAATGTTTTGCGTTTTCTGGCCCAGCGAAGAGCTCAGGGCATGCCATTTAATTAAGAGAGGCGCCATCTTGCAATTTGTGTTGGTCCTCGGCATAATTTCCAGGCGTCCGCGGCGAATAAATGACGAGCAATTTTTGCCTGCATTTGTTTGCGTGCCTCAACTCACACTGAGCGATGAGAGACGATGAGGCACTTAACAAGTGGGACTTGTTTAACAACGTTGCTCGTTATTATTTAATTCGAAAACTAAGTTCTGTGATAGATCAATAATTAGATATTTCCTATAAACTCTCTACTTGGAGCATTGCCTGGTATTGACCAAAAAGTTCGTTGACGTGCCAGAGAGACCACACACAGAAACAGTGATTGCCAATATTTTGAGTCCATCATCATAAAAATATGAATTCTTCATTATTCATCATTCTTATTAATAGTTAAGAACATGAAATATCAATGAGATTCAGAAATGTTCTCAATACGTGTAAACTAATAATTTAACAATTGATTGCAAGAAGTTGTCTTAAGCTGAGATTCTGACAAAAGTTGAAGTTATTTCTAAGTTTTTATTATCTGTCATACTAGCAACAAGAAAATCCGAGCATAAAATATACATAACTTTGCGAGACTGAGGCGCCATGCATGCAATAACAGCAAAGCTTGTTTTATTATCTTATCGAGCTCCCGTGATAAGCTGACATTTTTCTCCTGAGATTTTACATTGGTGGCGGCTAGAATGGCGCCCGCTTTCAACCTCAGCAATGCATAATGCTGCCTGCTGAGCACGGTGCTGCCTGCTGAGCACGGTGCCTGTCTCTTATACACATCTAGATGTGTATAAGAGACAGGTTCAGGACCCTTACGATATCTGTTGGTTTCCGATATACTTTTGTGACAACTGAATTATCTTTAACTTCCACGAATACATCCAAAAAAGGCAAGGTGCGATTTTGTCCGAGTTCATAAGTAAATTTCAAGACTGAATTCAGTTCGAAGGCTATACGCAGTTTTTTGAGATGTTCTTCATCACGAACAACGACGAAGATGTCTTCGACATATCTGCAGTACAGTTCAGGCTTGATCTGTCTATCTGACAAAACTCTATTTTCAATTTCGCACATATAGAATTCTGCGAAGGTGGGACCAAGAGGACTGCCCATGGCTACGCCGTTAGTTTGTCGGTAAATTTCACCACGAAATTTACACTCACAACCACGACTCTAAGCCGACGTCTCACGTGCCACCTTCAGTCCGGAGGACCAAGGAATCACTTGAAGGAGGCCCACAACGAGACCATCACTCGCCCGATATTGGAAGAATGCACCAGTATCGTTATGCGATGCCCCGATCCTATACGACTGGCGATAGCTGAGGCCCTCATCATTAAGGAGAGGACTCCAGCTATCAACCTTCAAACTACCGGCTTCGTCAGAACTTTGAGATTGTTTTCCGAGTAGTTTTTTGCGCCTGTAAAATCTTCCTGTAGTATCACATTAACGAAATTTTAGCATTATTTGAATGGTATCCAATTTACTTGATTTCGTTCATATGTCAACCCGAATTTTGTTACTCTATGCGTCTTTAACTTGAAAAAACAATGTTGTACATTCGAAACGTCGTTCAATATTAAAAATGTCTATCGGTAATTTGATTTTCAATCTTCCAACACCTACGAAGAATTTAGTACGACTTATTGAAAAAACTAACAAGAAGCTAATAAATAAAACTAATTCTCTGGTCTTTAACAAAACTTGCTTAAGATGTATATAGCTTTATATGTATATAGCTTTAACAAAACTTGCTTAATACATGTATATAGCGATAATTCGAAATTCCGAGACTATGATTAGTTGGTATTCTTGAACCCTATTTGAATTAAAAAAATTGACCTGACTGAACCTAACCGCTGTAGGGTTAGTCCTAACCCTAAGCTAACCCTTTTTACTACCCTAACCTTAACCTAACGAGATTAGCGTTAAAAAGCATGTCGCGCAATTGCATATATCTTTTCGGTGTCGGATAACTGTGTATAAACTAATCACCGAGAATATAGTGCGACGCAATTTTGTCTCACAATTACAATTTGATCATCCATCGCGGAATTTCATCAAAAGCGTCACACTATACCTAACTTATGTATATATTATACATGTATATCCACACATGATAGTCACAGATACCTTCTAGAGCGCGCAGGCTGCCGTCCTCCATGACGCGCTGACGAGGGGTGGGGTGAGCTCCCAGGTTGCGGTGGTCGCCATCGTCGTCGGCTGGTCGCAATTTGGACTCGCCTACATCAACATGTCGTTGTATAACCGAAAAGGTTATACGAAAAACAATTTTCGTGTAAAAATTTTGTTCTTATTTTATTTTGAACAATTAAAACATATATGAATGAAGTTATATAGGAGGAAACTAAATTGAAGGAATTGATAGTTTAATTTATTGACTGGGAATGAATGACATCACGCGTCGCTGCAAAAATTAAGGCCTAAGTCAGGTTAGATTATTCTCGAACTGCCAAATTTATGCAATACTAATAATTAAATGAATAACTGGAAAACCTTAACAAAAAATCGAGTTATTTTCAAAATTAAGGATGAATAATATATTTATCTCTTTAATTTTTGGAAACGTAATTTGAGACTGGTAACAATTGACTCACCTGTGGTTCGGGCCGCGGAGAAGCCAGCGGTCGCCAGCACCAAAATGAAGGTCAAAGCTCTCATTCTGTCCAAATTTCCAGAAATATCTACATATACAATCACCTGCAAAAGAAATGCGTGCAAGAAAAATTTTTAAATGTTCATCGTAAAAAAACATTGATTACGTTTTAGTGAAATATGTTATTGTACCAGGTCTTATGTAATTTAGTCTCTATCTCCAGTAGTTTCACTATCACTGTAATTTCTCGCTCTGGCTGAACATCAGTTTCAAAATTGTGTATATGTGTGTGAAGAAGGCGTGGTCGTCACAAAATGATATTGTGGTTCATTTGAATCCTAAAAAAAATTTTTATGCATTATGTGTTGAAGCAAGGGAATTTTTATGGTCTACTATGCATTCGACACGCTATATGATGTTTAACATATGTAGTTTTATATTGATTTTGACGCATGTTACTCAATCATTCATCATATTTCTTTGATACTCGAATATATTTATCTTTGATTATCTTATATGCATGGTTTTAATGTTTAGAGCTCAAAATAGAATAATTTTCTCTTATTGGCTCTTTGCGTGTTGCATGCTAGAGTCGAGCACGCACTTCCACATTACTTTTAACTCGTGACAACAAATACGAGTTAACGAGAGTGCACTATAGGAGCGCTAGTGCACTACGTCTCCTAGAAGTGAGAGTAATGAGCGGCGTTAACGACTTCCATCCTAGCTATTCTACTAGATAACCTAGACTACGCAAGCAATTGTATAACTAGAAAGTACTTATATTGAGGACTCAGCAGGTCGCCTATCGCAGCACGAGGCGAGCAAGGCCGGCGTCAGCCAATAGCGCGGAGCCGCTCTGTACGACCACGTGGTTAGCACAGGAGGCGAAGTTGACTGATAGCGAGCACGCGCAAGTTATCATGCAGTTAGCGCGTGTGCGCATGAACATCATCTGTCTAGTCTCATCAGGATCAGTGTATTACCTTGAGGAAATAAGTACATTAGTTGGGAATTATCTCATGCTCAAAGGTTTCGCTCGTGTAGAAATAAGGACAATTACGTTATGGAAACTACGCAATCACTCCATCGTTACCAAACTATAGCCAGTTGACCACAGTCCGCCACTAATTTATTTCTTCAGTTCAGTAATTTTTCAATATGAATACTATTTACACAAGAGTATTTTATGATGAAGAATGTCATTGTTAAATTTCCCCATATAGTTTGACTGTTTTGTCATGTTTTGATTGTTTAGCGTGTAAAACAAAGCACCTCTTCAAAGTAGAAATATCCGTTTCTGCTTCAGATAGCCTTTTCACTCTGTAAAGTATTACGAATTGGATCTGAACATAGAGGCAGTTAGATTTCATCGGATTCTCTTCGTATGCTGGGAGTTTCAAGGAACTAAATATAGATTCTCCTTACAAATCTTGGCTCATGAAATAACGAAAATAGCAATTAAAATTTATTCATCAACCAGAATCAATAATCACCTTCTCACGAAAGGCCAGCGTGACTAGTATAATACTGCTAACGAGTGGTGTATAAGTACTATAGCACGAGCATTATAACAAAATAAATTGCTTTAGCGACTGTCAGGCCAAAGCCTCAACACGGCACAAACTGAAATAGATGGTGAAGGTGAGGTTCTAGCCCCCATGAGGCACGAAAAAAAGTTTGTGCAAGATAACAATTCTACCTATGTCGAATGAAGTCTGTTAGAGCACCCCATTATTTTCGAATAGGTTTACCAAGTTCTTATGATTCGGTTAGGGCTTGTGAGGTATTATGTGAACGTCTTATACTGACGCAGGAAGGTAACACATAACTTGACATAAGCGAGTGAAAGATTGTCGTTTCACAGATCGCGTTACCTCATAACATTTTCGCTCACGTTTACCTCCATTTAATTGAGCTCGGCTAAAAACAATAAGTATCTAAAACTAGAGATAAGCTTCAAAGTTGCCTCCAGACATCAATGTGAAGGCTATACATCATCTTAAATTAAGAGTCAAGCATTAACAACGAGATTTTCAGAACATGCGCTAATTCTCAAGAATTTGAAAGGCAGAATGATCCGTTACTAGGCTATGTCATCACTGTAGATTTTCGTCATATAAATTCAATGGAGAGCAAAATCAAGAATTTTCAAGTAATGAATGTTTTGATAAGAGCTAATATACACATCCGTACGCCGACCTCTTATTTACAAAACCCCTCCAAATTACTCTTTTTACAATTTATCTTCTCTTCTTAGGAGCAGCTGTCGTCAGAATTTACCCGAATTTCATGTGTTAGAAAAAACACCAATAATAACACGAGGTGTGGCAGAACAGAAGATTAGATTCAACAATTTGAGGTTTTCATAAATTTTTATTTCATCGAAATTGGCGTTCAATTTGAATTGAATAATAAAGGTTCCCATAAAATTTTGATATATTTTTTTAAGTACATTTGGAGTTTGTTTGTTTTCAGCCTTCATTATTGCTAATTGCGCTGAAGCCGAGTCATAGCTCCCGGCCAGCGCTCTGGCTTAGCGAAATGCACGTGCACAGCTGGCCTAGACCTAGACGGCATTCCTGTGCAATGGAGCCTTTTAATATACGCGAATCTGGCAGAAATGAAGAGTGAGTCTGTTTTCCCTCGATGTAGAAATGATGCAGTATCAATAGTGAATTACATATGAGGATCCCAATTAAAATGTTTAACTGAATTTTGATACTAAAATTCGGCCAATAATCGTAACAGATTTATCATTAATTTAAGCTAAAATGCGTTTTTAAAGTTACATGGTCTTGTGCTGAACTTTGCTGGAGCAAAGATGGATCTTGCACATAATCTGCACTATCAAAAAGTTAATGAAATGTCCCGTCTCAAACACCGTAGAGTTATAATTGAGTTTCAGCAGGCGGCAAATAATTGTTACCTATCCTCGATCGATAAATATGCTTCATTCCTCTCGCATGCCAGGCTGTGCTGCGTGGACCAAGGGAGTTCAAGATCGTTGATTGTAAATTCTGAATGAATATTAATTTATTATTGGGGAAAGTTAGATTTACAATGTTATTTTTGCGGCATCGGCAATTAATGACCTGCCATAATGAATTTCGAATTGCACTGGCCAGCTAAAAACTTTAGTTAGTCTCTATTGCAAACAATTTTCCATGCAACGAGGTATCAGTTATCGCAATGAAATTAGGCGAATGTTGAATATACATGTACGCTTCCCTCTGCCTGTATTATTGAATGTATGAAGTAGTCATCCATTGCATTCGTTGAGAGCCCACCCTCGTATTTATAAACATTTGTAGGAGTTCGATGTTTGATCTTAGAAATTGATATGATTTACATAGTATTTTACCTATTATGTAATTTCAATTTTGTGAAGTTCGAACGCAAAGAGACGCGGATCCGGAAATAGCATAAAGTGTATAACCTCGTGAGTAAAATTCTTGAGTAATATCCGACAGTAACATTCGGTAGTTGCCCTAAGAAGAATAACACTCAATTATCACTGACTGTCAACACTCTGTTAAGAAGACGTTCTAAAAATTAAGTTTATCGATTCGATTTTAGCATTTAATTCGTGCATTTACGTTCAACAATAATTTGGTTGGACATATGCATGGTTGATTTTGCTGAGTCATTTTAAAATCAACTTCATAGATGCGCTTTCAATGACAAAAATTTTCTGGATTAGTTTTCACGATTGAATTCAAACCTACAATTTAAAGTTAATTTTGTAGGTGGAAATTTCTTGATTCATCAGCTCTATCTAAGAAGTCCCCTTCAGTGCCCAGGCAGGCTGCACTTTTTCCTGTAAGGCTTTTTAACTAAGTTGGCTAGACAAAATTTAATTACAACATGAGACAATATTTTTCACGCTAAACCAGCTTCTGTAACGTATGTCTTTTTTCATTTTTTACCGCTATCACTATTTTTTAATACATTCCTCGGCTGGTTGCTGTCATGTATTTTAATAATCAACTTTCTTGTCGCAGATATATTTGACCCAAAACAAATAACCCTACCGAGGAGTGTTACTCTCATGTAGTAACGACAATATATGTAGTTAATGAGTAGTAACGAGCAAGGACGGCAAATCAGGCACGTGTAGATTTGCAAGGTTATAATTACTCAGCTGTCGCTGTCAAGTTGTTTCCCGTCGGCCAGAGCATGTTGGCCCGGCCGACTACTGGCTATCCATCGGCCACCTAAAAACCGTAGTTGCCTCATGAACAACGTTGCCACAAATGTGTCATTGGAGTAATCATGGGACTAATTGGAACAGTACTTACCAACCTAATAAGCGTGATCTCATTCTACACTGATCTGCCAGTCGCAGGGATACTAATGAAGTGGTATTTCGGTTTCGAAATTTCATACATTATTAAATTTATATTTTATTATGTGACCTACAATAAAAATGAAACACTAAGTCTATTTTCGGGTTAAAATATACAGGAAAACATTCCTAAAAAAGACTCTGCTCGATTGAAAATTGAAATTACAAAAGGTTTCTCGCTAAAAATGTGAAAATTCACTAATATAATGTAACTAGAATTCATGACGAAAAAAAAAGTTCCGTCTGACTTTTCGAAGACGCATAACGATTATTTCATCACAGAAAATAAGGAAGTTTATCATGGATGATTCGAATGCAGTTGATAAATTTCTGCCGCTGAAGCATCATTGTCGATATGTAGCTAACAAACGTCCCATTTCTTACGGCCACCTGCAGCAAACAACTGATTAGCGAACACCTGAGAAGCTCCAAGGTTTTGGCTTAACCTTCGCATGACATCGTCTTCTCTAAAAATCTTACTAACAAATAAGGAACGGTTCCCAAAATTGAACAGCATGAGAATAAAATAACATTACGTATATCAAGTACTTTTATCAATTTTTTATTAGCTTAAATCGCAAGTTCATCGAGAATGTAAAATCAAGGAAAACGCCACGTGAGTTTACCACATCTTCAATGAAAGCGTTTCAAAGAGCAGCTCCAGCATCAGTTAAAAAAATTATATAAAATACAAGCACAGTCAGAAGTTAAAATCAGTCTATTTGCAAAATCTTATCTATTCACAATTTCAAAAGGATATGAACTGGACCCATTTTAAGACAAGGTTTCCGTAGCAAAATATCCAGCGATTCTAGAATTAATCAATTTAAGCACCAGAGGTGTAACCGAGTAACCTGAAATCACTCTCATAGCAGACACTGTCACGTCACCCTGCTCAGCGCGGATGCACGTGGCAGAATGAGAAGGCTTGGAAAGCGGTAACTTCGAACGAAAGCTCCTGCCGCGTTGTTCAGACACGCGTATACAGAAGTTATGCGACGTCATACCGATGTGCGCAGATGAGCACCATGCACGAACGTGTTCACAATACAGGGTAGACCAAATCCGGGCAGGAATAACATCCTTATTTGTGACGACATATCTAATTTCAAAGTTATTCATTAACAAAACATAAGCGTTAAGAAGCGGAAAACATTTAAGAAATAATATATTTGATTCTCTGGGACAGTAAGACACAGTACACTAAATAGTTTCCTACTATAAACCCCCCAAAAATTAAGAAAATATACTATATTGGTCAAAAATGGTTTCATTTGGTTAAAACAAAGCACGATGGCAACCAATTCGGCTGATACATTTTACAGATGGATTCAAATTTAGGATAAAAATCGTTAAATGTAAAACAAATCCTTTAGCCGTGGTGAATCAAGTTTTAGAGACCATTCAATTTAAAACAAAATGAACAAAAAATAAATAAATTCTTACCGATAGGTACGCACACTGTGGAAGCAGGTTTGCCCGCGCGGGCAACCTGCTCCAACCTGCCACAAGAATGAACATAGGATAATAATGTAAGTGTTCACAGTGAAAACCTGTACGAATAGGCTTCTGTATGCTATGGTTTCAACCTGCCACAAGAATGAACATAGGATAATAATGTAAGTGTTCACAGTGAAAACCTGTACGAATAGGCTTCTGTATTCTATGGTTTCAGGCGCCAGCCTGAGCAGGTAACTAGCACGCTGGCAACCTGCTTTCACTGTGTGCGTACCCTAAGCTAGTAAATGTTGGTTTCCGAAACACGGATGTCTGAAAGCGACCGTTTAATTTAGTTACTCTACAATCGAGAAACGAAAAACCATTGTTGGTTTCCATCTCTATAGTAAATTTTATCGACGAGTGTTCCAGGTTGAGATAATCAAAGAAAATGCCTGAATGAGGAGGATGCTTGGAGAAAAATGTTATCAATATAAGCATTGTAAAAAATTAGGCTAAAATTAAGCCAATTGATGCATTTTAAGTGATTTTAAGTAACTGAAGTGATTTTAAGTAACTGAAAACTTTGCAACGTCATTTTTACTACGAAGTCGTAAGATATTTCCTAATATATTCCTGGACGACGTTTTCCATTTGTTTAATTACCTAAATTATTTTACCGTTAATATCGTAGATGCATTTCACCGTAAACTCAGATTATTCAACACTTATTTCGCGACGTCTTTTAACCATAAAATTCGTACATTTGCGTCTAAAGTCAACTCTATGCTTGTATGCTGACCAAAAAAGGTAGGAACTTTGCACCCTAATTCCTTGCATGAGTTTTAGCTGCACAGCGGTGTCCTGAAACTGCCGTGGGAACCTTCACATCTGCAGGACACAGCAGCGTTGTCACAGCGTGGCCAGGTCGTGATCACAATATGGAACAAGAAGAATCTCTCACGATCTACTTATGCTTGCGGGACGAAAGCCATCTTATCGGCTAGACAGTCCACGTGATCAACAACCTGCGGTTTGTGCAAGAAGATTCGGATTCGTAATTAGGTTGCCATTATTACTCGGACGCCATTTTGATTGCAAAGTTGCTAAGTTATGTACGAGTACTCGAACAGCTATAGATGTTCCTCAGAACTTCGTGTCTTTTTATGTTGAAACGATTTTCAAGCTATTCGTGCATATTTTTCAGTCTGGCTCAGATTGCACGAACTTGAACTACATTGCCAGATTCGCGTAGATTAAAAGGCTCCATTGTACAGGAATGCCGTCTAGGTCTAGGCCAGCTGTGCCCATGCATTTTGCTAAGCCATGCAGAGCGCTGGCCGGGAGATATGACTCGGCTCCAGTGCAATTAGCAACAATGAAGGCTGTTTCAATATTATATTTCATTCCTGGTGCAATGTCCATTCAGTACATTGCACCAGACCTAAGAGTTCAAGTTCGTTGCTCGTTATTTTCCTGAAGCAGAGCCCTACTTCAAGACCCCACTTATATGTAGAGGTCTTTACCAACAGTCACATGCCATATGACTTCCTCACGCTGTAAACATAATCGTCCTCATGACCACTCGCCATTCTCAAGTCCGCGTTGCTAATGTTAACGCATCAGACTCTCTCAATGTGATGAATTCTGTCTTGCCGAATAGATCAAGCAGCTCGTTTACTAATGTTTACGGTTCTTCTATTTTCAGTTCGCTGTTTCTATAAGATTGTCTATTCTGAATTAGCTAATCGTTTTCATCGTCACTATTTGGCTGGCGTTTCATCACCATCACTGTTAATATTTAATTTCGTTCATAAATTCCACGTATGGAATTCTCAATCCTGGCATAATCAAATTATAACGCATATATATGTGGCCGATATTTTTACAACCCTTGAATAGTTTTCTAATTAAACAGTAAAACAAATCACTCTTGTTCAAATGCGTTTTGATGCCAATTACTTCCACGACCATTCGTTTGTTAACCGTTTAGTAATAGTAAATGCAATATCCGTGTCAGCGTTCATTATGCCGTAGGAATGTCACGTATTCTAAACATCGCAAAACATTCACAGCTTGTTGCTGGTCACGTACACGCAACTCACTGCTATAATTTTGCTGTGTTTGACCGCCCGTCCTCCTCGCTGATTAGACCACAACTGTCGCAGGTAGCTGGGATTGAACCCACAACGCACTGCTCCAATCTTGGTACCCTCATATGTAACCACTGGACTACCCAGTCAGTTTAATTTTAATTATCATAATTTAGGTGCTGACAGTTACGAGCGTTTGATCTCATTAATTCATTGTATTGGGCGACAACTGTTAGGAAGTGGCCGTTCGAACTGAAGCCTGTGCACATAACCTTATAGTTTCAATATCAATTGAAAACACTTCTCGTCGACATTCATCATTGTTTGAATTGCCACGTGTTTTATTTTATGTTCTTTGCATAATTTATGCAAAAGTTGGTTCTCACTACTTAGTGCGTACAAGCATTGAGCACTCTTAGTTTGTAATAAAAATCTCGATGGAAAAGAGCGTCCATGCTGCAGATGAAGTCTAACGTGGTCCCATACAACACTCGTTATACATGCGTTGAGAACCGTGAATGACAACAATCTGACGAAACATTATTTATTACTCGAGATTAAAGGGACTTAATAAGATCATTAGGACAATTGACCGAGTGTAAACGAGAGTTCGAGGCTCAAGCGCAAAAAAATGGATGCTGAGAAGGAAAACCTCCCGCAAACGGAGGGACGCGTCCCACGTCTGTTAACACGTAGACCGCGATGTGCGCTATATGCGTACAAATTGAACTTTCCAGAATCACGATGTGTACACATGTGGTACTGGTACATGCCCATCCAATATACATATTTTTATAAAATCAGATTTCTCTTTTAAATTTACAATTTCAATGATAGAAATCATTAGGTCTGTTAGGGAGGGTTTTGAAGTAAAATACTTCTTGAAGAAATAGTTTTATATTCAAATGAAAGTGGTACAAAATGACGGAATTCGTGTCCATTGATGAAATCAAAATATTGGTATCTATGCATAAAAACAAAATGACATATTTCCTTATTCTTCTGAAACTACAAACATTGAGTATTACCAACAGCATTATTTTGCATCCGTGATTGCAAAACAATTAACGCACATGTATGATTTCCTTCACAGTCATCGCAATGAGTTTTCACCCTTGCTACGGCACTTCCTTCATTTGCTGAGAGCATTTTGTAGCATTCATGGCAGCACTTCCTAGTTTAGTTGTGATTGGTTCAATCAGAGTGTGCTGACCTCTTTTCCTCTCGATAATCTGAGATCTACGTCCTGATTTTACACTCTCTGAGTGGCTGCCTGTAACGAGAAACATTGCTATTTGTTCTCTAAATTCAGTAATTGAAACCAAAGTGCTAGAATAGTACTTGTTGATGAGTACCCATTCATTGACAACTGATGTGCCAGTTAGTAGTTAAAGTACCATTTCCTGGTACCATTTTGTGCTTCGTCTAAGAGCCGTACTATACGAAGTCATCTGATCTAAGATGTCTACGCCTGTTTTAGCTGCGTTATAATCAATTACAGTATTTCAGGATTACTGTAATTGGTTCAGGCTTACAACACCATTACGGTTTTTCTTACCCAATGCAAATAATGTATCTGTGTGTTTTGGAACAGTTGAGAGGCATAAGATAGATCGCTTACATTTCCAATGCTACACTTTGATGCCAGCGATGTTCTGTTGCGAAATCATTTCTCCGGTTTTCACTTTTGCATTTAGCAGTGATTTGGAACAAGTTTTCTATTTTTTACTAGTGTCCCACAGTAGGAGGTCTTCTCTTTCAGCAATTTTCCTGCTAGAGGGGCAGAAGTGTAGAAATTATCAGCAAAAATAGCTGAACCCTGTCAAAGAAGAGGCTGACATGTCTGCAAAACAACAGATTCAGAATGACTGAACGTGGCTTCACCTTCCATGTTTCCAGTGTATATGTGAAGCTTCCAAGTGAAGGCATCAGCTGAGCAAAGTCTATACAGCTGTACGCCGTACGTGTATGCTTTTCTTGGAATGTATTGCCGGAACTTCACTCTGCTACAGAATGGGCCGAGCGCCTCCATCACAAGTCGTGATCCGGGTGTATATGTTGACTTGTAGTTGTCACTTGTAATTAATGTAATTAATTTGTAATAGCTTTTGTACAATTGGTTCTATTTTATGAAGCCTTTTTGAGTTTTCAAAACGAGCATTATCATTGAAGTGTACGAAGCGCAGAAGCAATGAATATCTACTATCTCTTGACAAGTTATTGCAGACAAGCGGATTGTCATAAATTGTCTTTTTAGATCACTAGAGTTCCAGCCTCGGTTTGCCTACTAATTCCGTTGCAATTATTAACCCGAAAATTTTCTTTATTTCATGAGCATTTTTAGGAGTCCAGCATTTCAGTTGCGATCTTCTCGTAATCTTCGTGTTCTGCAAAACTTGATCAGCATATCTGTTCGTTTCTGTTACTATCTCCGAAATAATTTCCTCCGTTACAAAAAAATTAGAAGTATCAAATGTCGTTAATGTGTTCTCTGGACCAGTTGGACGTATGGTTGTCGCCGAAGTTCTTCATAGCTTGTGAAAAGATACTATCTTGGCGTTGCACCAACAGCAGTCCATGCATCAGCCGCACTTTCTCCACTGGATTCTTCCTGCAGTGCTTCATCTTTATTCTCAAATGAATCTTCTGGAGGTTCTTCTTCATTACTACTGTTAGAACTGGAATCAGTTGGGACAAACTCTATTCTGATACATCACTGCAGCTTTTATCTGAAGAATCCATCTCAGCATCTGTGTATGAAATTTCATTGACCTCCATCCCGTAGAATTTTCTCGCTTCCATGATGATAATGAGAAATGCAAAACATATATATAATTGAAAATGATTACAATCAAATTTGCAATTGAAACCGAAACATATTATTGTAAGCATCGATAATTCTGAAAAACATTCAAGTATACATAAGCACAAGACGATAAATAAGATGAATAATCTATATAAGGTAAATATAACTGAACAAACAATGTAAATACCCACAATTTTACTCACGATTATGAACACCCGGACACCAAACTCTCTCCATCGCCATTCATATGTGTAATTAATATATCCATCGTTCACACAAACATAAGTGATTACAGCAGCCAAGGTGCGCAATTATGACTCAAAGCTAACGTAGATTACTTGAGCACATCGCTCACATCAATAGAAGTGAAATCTTAAATTACGATTTAAGTCAAGAATGCAAGTGTACTCGTCCGACAACACTACTGGACCTGAAACATAATGCACGCAACTATTAACGTAAAAAGACTTGGATGCAGAAGATTTGAGTGCGATGAGAAAACTGTTTCGTTGCCTTCGCAGCATCCTCATATTATGAACTCTAAAACACAACATATGGCCTATCATGCAACATTGCATGTGAAGGGTTTTCTCATGTGCGCTTAATATGAAATTTTAGATTCGTCCTATTCTCGAGCACGCCAGTTTACTGGAGCGTTGCGATTGGCATAGGTCATCATTAGACGATCTATGTGATGATAATATTATAGGGACATATGATATAATGATTATTTATCTTTCCTGAGATTCGTAAAAAGGGCGCCAATTCTTCAGTCGGTGACGCGCCTCATCTTAACCAAGTAACCATTAGACGATGAAAGCTTTTACCAGTTTGACTAACCGAGCTTACCTCAATAATTTGGTAAGTAGCCGCTATACCCGAGGCTGTTGTACCTGACTTGTTTGTATAATTATTGTGTATATACGTATGTTTTATATTTCGTTTAGTTTTAATAAATGTTTCGACTTCGCCAGAAACCGTCGGCAAACTACGCGTGTCAAATTATTCTACCCTAAGAAGATTCTCGATACGAGGTTCTTCACATTGCACATTCCCTTATATAAAAGGTCTGTGATCGAGATCGGCCGAAGCGAAGGTGCTCGCAAGGGAACCTCGTCCAGCAATATGAATGTAAAGTCTTTCATCAATCAAAAATTTTTTAGTCTAAATGCCTACGAGTGACGAGGCTGCTTTGAAAAACCGTTAATGTTTCATTTAAACGATTTCGAATGGATTCATCGTCATTTTTGAACAAGTGTTTGCCTTAGTGAAATGTTCCCATCTAACCAACTAAATTTTGCTCCTTCGATGATACTGGCCGATGAATTTTCTTCACGCAACTTCACTCCATCAGGCAGAGCGAAATCTCTCATGAGATTCTTCTTATGCCATTTCCTCAAATAGACTTGTCCAGTCAGCAGACTTGAAGACGACAAAGAATATCACACACTTCACAAAAAAAAAACATAAACGTCACCTCCCTCAACTACCAGCACAACGGCCCTTGCTCAGATAATCCTTCCGACTCACGGTTCCTCCGAGGTTTAAAATACTGGCTTACATAACCACTATAAGAATTTATTTTCCTAGCAACAAATTTGTGGTTCGTAATTTTTGGTTTCGCCTAATGAGCAAGAAATAATAATTGCAAACACTAGCAAAAAAAAGCAATCAATCAGCATTATCGCAATAATTTTGGCAATGAATCACCAATCACGACCACCACTATGCACTACTAACAATTAACTTATTTACCTTTAACACTTAACAAATACATATGACTAAACACTAAACAGTAATTAAGTTATATCTTAATCTAAAGATCAGAAATTAGCGATATAATCGTAATTTGTCCAAATCATTTTGCAGTGAATGGAAATTTTGTGCGTCCATAGGAAATTTCTTCTGTTGAGGCTCCTAGACACATTACCGATCAGATTGGTTTGTAATGCATGGTGTGGCAGAGGAACTTGTTTATTGAATTAACTATCCTTCCTGAAGTGTGATTTGCTACGATAACTTGAAGGAAAGGTTTAATCAAGAGCGCCAACTGTAGTTTTGTTTATATGATGAGTCGCATTAAATTATTTTCTTTTTTCTTTTTTCTTTTCAGTAGTCATGTAATGGACGAACGTGGTACGAGGTTTTACGGTTGAGGCATATTTTTTCTTTGGTAAATCAACCATCGCCACACAGCGTGCTTTATGTCGGCACTTCCATGTTGCACCTCGGAGCCGTGTTCCAGTACAACAGTCAATCGTTTCGTGGGTGAAGAACTTCAAGGAATCTGGAGATGTGAAGAAGAAGCAGCCTGTCCTGCAAGGGACTGCAAGATCTCCACAGAACATCGAAGCGGTGCGGCAATCCATCTTGAGGTCTCCCCGACAATCTGCACGCAGGAATGCATCAGCTCGTGGGTTATCAGCTCGTTCTGTTACACGGATCGTTAATGAATAATTGAAGTTCCATTCCTACAAGATTGTTGTCGCCCAGGAACTGATTCCTCGGGACTTCGATGCTCGTGAGGCTGCTAGTAGGGCCCTTCTCGACTTGCCTGATGACACGCTTGTGTTCTTCGGCGATGAGGCACACTTCCATCCTTCTTGGGCTGTGAACAAGTAGAACATGCGGTATTGGAGCGCTAAAACCCACAATAACTTCAAATGCGACCTCTACACTCGCAACGCGTGACTGTTTGGAGCGAAATATCCCGAGTTTGAATAACCAGTCCCTGGTCCTTCCAAGAAAATGAGAAGACAGTTTCGGTGACATCGGAGCGTTACGTGAAGATGGTACAGGATTTATTCCTGCTAAAATTGAACGAAATGAGCTTGGACGATATTTGGTTCCAGCAAGATGATGAAACTGCGCATACATCAAGAGCGTCCATAGTTTTCTTGAACAAAACCTTTCCTGGGCGCGTGATCTCTTTGAGGGGCAATCTTCAGTGGCCAGCCAGGTCCCCTGATCTTGCGCCTTGCGATTATTTCTTGTGGGGACATCTGAAGTCCGTCGTGTACCATCACAGACCAAACAACCTGAACCATCGCCAATATAACATTTGTGAAGCCGTCGCCAAAATTCATATTGAGATGCTGGAAAAGATCAACCCATTTTCCTAACACGACTGACACGGTGTATTGTCAATAACGGACGCCATTTGCATGATTTCATCTTTAAAACTGACACATTATACAATGTACTTCTTCTTGATTATGCTATATCAAAATTCATTTGTATACATTCAATACTTTCATTAAAAATATGTTTCAAATAAGCAAGTTTATCGGCCCCACCCTGTACTACTTCATCAATTAAAAAAAATTTTTAAATTCGTTATAATTTCGAATGTTTTGAAATGATACACTAAATTTACCTAATTTTGTCATAGATATACTGTAAAATACTATACTGCATTATCGAATGTACTGTATTATCGATAAACCATGGCTTTCTAGAGATTAAGATTCAAGAGAATGTTGTCCATGCGCCCTCAGGTCTTATACTTTTCCATCAATCTCTACCACGTCAACTGAATATTACGTCTCAGTTACAGATGATGTAATATTACAATGTGATTACAATGGATAGAATGAGACGCCTGATTGACATCGGACAATGTAACTAACCTATCTTTCACAAATTAGGAACTTCGACAGTCAAAAAGATGAAGAAAACTGCTTGGCAGAAAATAATATTTTATTCATCACATAGGAGAACTTAAGGCATACCTAGCAGCAAACGAATTGGTGTATATATCTAATAATTCAAACTGATATATACACTATTCATTTTCCATCGACGATTTACAACAATTCTGTAAAGAAAATAACCTTCGTTCCGAGAAACATCGCATGAAAAATGCATGCACATTTGCTTTACAGAAACGAATTAGAGATCCTAAATGTAAAGCGTTCATTAGATTCTATGAGATTATGAATAAAATGTCAACATTTAATGACCCTCTTCATTATCCAGAACCAAATTCAATCTTTCTCTGTTAGACAGAAGATGCGAGTTTAGAATCCTAATCACAAATAACATAACATAACATAGTGATGTCGGCTCTGAAGTGTAGGCCTGATGTGGCCTGTCGCCGATTCTTTTCCTTTTCGTACCTTGTTCATAGATCTAAACTCGTGTCATTTGACCGGATCTTTTCATGACTGGCGATAGTTTGAAGTAGCTACTAGACTTCCACCGGGTTCGATAAGGAGCTAGGCATTTCAAATCTGAACATATATTTTTCCATAGCTTTATCT
>NW_025939805.1:0-3184 GCF_000764305.2 Hyalella azteca | reverse complement strand
AGCTCCAAGTATGAACGCGTTCAAGAACAGACTAGATAAAGCTATGGAAAAATATATGTTCAGATTTGAAATGCCTAGCTCCTTATCGAACCCGGTGGAAGTCTAGTAGCTATTTCAAACTATCGCCAGTCATGAAAAGATCCGATCAAATGATACGAGTTTAGATCTATGAACAAGGCACGAAAAGGAAAAGAATCGGCGACAGGCCACATCAGCCTACATTTTCAGCGCCGACATCATTATGTTATGTATGTTATGTTATGTGAGGCCCGAGCAGAGCGAAGAGTGAGCTTGGGCACGGGAAAGCAGTTCAGAGAAACAGGAACTTTCGAGCAAAGGACACAAAGCCTTCGCATAAAAATCCTCAATGGCAGAGAGATATTCGGGAGCTGAACAGCCAATTTGGTCTTTGTTCTTTCTGAAGAAATTTTCGGTAAATAAGAGTGCGGACCCCAGTAGGCTAAGGCCTGCATAGCTGGAATGTCCACGACTCAGTTGCGTGCACCACTTCAAGCAGCAGGTAATGGCCAGCTGGGCTAAGGGCACGGCAGAGCCCCACTCAATGATTGGCGGCTGTAGCTCCTCCCCGTGAGCTTCATCGAGGCCCACTCTGAGCCCTGCGTGCTGCTTCACCTGCCGGTCCAGGAGCGTCTTGGTAGCGGCAACGCTCACAGCTTTTCTCAGAGAACTAAATAAGTGTGCGCCAAGCTCAAAGTTGAGCTGGTTGCTGCCCGTGTCTTCATTGATGGCCACTTTATCTCTGTAGAAGTGCAGATGACGGATCAGTAGCGGCAGGAACGACAACAGCGACTCTTGTGCCTGCATGAGACCGAAGCCCAGCAGGACGCTGAAGAGTTCGTGCGCCGCGACGGAGAGCTGCAGCGCCTCGCTCAGAGGGAGCGCCATCTCGGTGGGCTCCACCGACATGAAAGTGAGCAGCCGCGTCATTATCCCGTGCTTGGTGACCACCTCCTTGGATATGTTAGGGCCCCAACTGCAGAGCACCTGTACGTGATAAAGATCCTGTTTGTAAAGGTGAATAGTAGAGGTAGAAAAACGCTTAGGGAACCAAACAATGTAGTTCATTGTAAACGAGAGCAGATGATGAAGAAATGCTATAAAATTCAACACGTAATTTGTGACCCATACGAAAAAATTCAATATATTTTAACCCCTAAAATCAAATACCAACCAAGAAAAGCCTTTGAAAAATATAGCTTTCAAACCTAACATTGTTTGTCAATATTTACAGCATGCCTTGGGACGATACTTGGCAAACTGTACTTGGGATCACATTGCCAAGAAGTAGTACAATGAACAAGGAGTAAAGAACCTTGAAATCTTCATTCACAAATAAACAATAATCTCCAAAATTTTTTCAACAATGAATTAAATAATCGTTAACTAACGTAACAATTAATCAAGAGCGTTAATAATCTGTCACTGCATCAAGCCCGGCGATAAGTTCATTATTTATCTCGACGTTGACGAGGGCGAGGACGTGTCTGAGGGGCACCCCGTGCAGGGAGGTGACGGTGACGACGTTATCGCCGGCGGTGATGGCGGCGGAGTCGTGGGGCAGGTGGCGGGACACGAGGACGCTCAGGAGACCCTCACAGGACGCCACCTCCCAGGCGGCGGTGAGAGAGTGCGCCGCCACGCGCGTCAGCACCGACACGAGCTGCGGCACGCACTCCGGTGGCGGCGACAGCTCCTCCAGCGTGTACCTGCCGTCACACAAACGCGTTATGACTGGAAACTTACATGGAGACAAGCTGGGAAGATAGCAGTTCAGTTATTACCTGCAGACAAAATAAGTGCGTAGTGAGTTATAACTGTGAGGGGTGTCAGTTTTTGAGATACTAATTTGAATCCAGCAAAAAAATGCCATACATAATTTATCAGCAGCAATATCTGAAACAACTTTCCTGCAGGCTGGAGCAGAGGCATCAGGCAAACAACGCATTCCCGCCAAAGCGAGACTACAAAGTAGAATGGAGTCTGCCAATAGGTAGCTTACTAGGCGTATCTTCTCAAGAGTTCTCAGTCTTACTAGGCGTATCCTCTCTCCGCAGAGGATACGCCTAGTTCTCAGAGAACAAGAAGGTCCGATCGCCTTAAAAAATAGCCATTTTCCTAGACTCTATCACCTGCGCGGGCCTAGCTGTGGTCGGGCGTCTGCAGTTAACTTGCGTTGCACTTACTTCGGGTGGGGCACCCCTCCAGGCGCGGAGTACACCAAGTGTGGGAATGTCCTACACTCCACGCAGCATCTCTTCTTTTGCCCGTTCTACTGACGACCCGTCAGCCAGCTCAATGCGGCAAGTACTGTCCGGGCAGGGACCGTTTTGGCATTTGTCTTATCAATTTGCCCCACCTCACCGTCCTCTTCTTCATGTCGCCATATCTCCCACCTACCCGACCCCCCCCCTCCACAATGTGCCTAAATGTTCGTCACAACAAACAACTACAAGCGTCACTCTTCAATCTATACATGCACGACATACCCGAACCACCTCCAAACATCCACATTGCCTCCTACGCAGACGACGTCACAATAACATCCACTTACCCATCCGCAGACATATGTACTCAACAAGCACAAACATATCTCAACACTTTATCACAATTGCTCACACTGAACAGACTCAAGGTTGCTCCTAGTAAATCCACAAACACATTAATGACCAGCAGAGCTGGGCAGCGCTACTTGGAAATGTAGCGGCGCTACCGCTACCGCTACATGCTCTAAATGTAGCGGGCGCTACCGCTACCGCTACATGCTCTAAATGTAGCGGGCGCTACCGCTACCGCTACATGCTCTAAATGTAGCGGGCGCTACCGCTACCGCTACACCCACTAGATTGTAACGGGCGCCACCGCTGCCGCTACAGTAAAATGTAGCGCGCTACATTAGCCGCTACAATGGCCAAAATTATTGGAAATCTCTAAGTATTTATTGTTCTGCTAATGGCATTTACTCATTAACATTTAATGATAATAAAACATTTTAAGAACATATCAATACAACTTTATTGCAATTAACCTAACCGAACTAGTATGGATTACCCCAGGGTTAGATACAGTAATTAGAAGTTACAGTTATTTTTATGTTTTACCTTCCCTACATGAATGTGAACTTTAATCTACCAATCTAAGAAATTATCCACATATACATATAAAA
>NW_025939804.1:0-567 GCF_000764305.2 Hyalella azteca | reverse complement strand
CCTATAAGGAATATAACCAGTGTTTTTATTACGTTGAAATTGAAAATTCAACTCAGTGCTACGTGAAACGCTATCGCAGAAATCGCGGAACGCAAGCCCAGAACAGCATCGCCATATCATAAGTCTAAACAGAACAATCGTGTAGTAGCAATATTTGTGAACATTATTTAGTTTATTAACTGAAAAATTCCACACAAAATTCACCGCCATTCCACAATGGCAATATCATAAGTCGAAACAGAACAATCGTGTAGTAGCAATATTAGTGAACATTATTTAGTTTATTAACAGAAAAATTCCACACAAAATTTACCGCCATTCCACCTTAGCAGAACAATCATGTAGTAGCAATCTCAGTGAACATTATTTAGTTTTTTAACAGAAAAAAATTCCCATGCAAAATTTACCGACATTCCACCTTAGCAGAACAATCGTGTAGTAGCAATATTAGTGAACATTGTTTAGTTTATTAACAGAAAAAAAAATTCCCATACAAAATTTACCGCCATTCCACCTTAGCAGAACAATCATGTAGTAGCAATCTCAGTGAACATTATTTAGTTTTTT
>NW_025939803.1:0-305 GCF_000764305.2 Hyalella azteca | reverse complement strand
TTTTATCCTTTCGGGTCTTTTTAAGCCGCTTGTAACGTGCCCTCGAAGTTCGATGTGAACGAGACGCCACGACAATCTCTTCGTGGAATAATAATGGCGGTTCGGTGTAATTCCGTGAGAATTTTGAAAAGCAGTACTCCTGATCATTACCTTAAATTTCCAATCGGGTAGGAAAGTGTCATAGGGTAAACGTGGTATATTCCGTCACACTAAGGACGCATCAAGAAATGAAAAACTATAAAAAAATAACCGTATGCATTACTCAAGTTCTGTTTGCTTTATGTGACTCTCAAAACACCGCACTA
>NW_025939802.1:1292-2150 GCF_000764305.2 Hyalella azteca | reverse complement strand
TTTATAGGTATAAATAATGCTGAGAAATAATTACAATTTTGCAGTGGAGAAGAGTAAGTCAGTTGCCTTTCCTTTGTTCTCGAAGAGTCGGCAATCATATACTCATAGTCGTACTTTCTTTCCACCGGTATCTCAGCTGAGCTGATGTGCCTCCTACTTTACTACCGGCGACTCAGTTTCCATGGATTACTCTCACCCATACGGTCTAATTGGGTCTACGTTAGGACTTAGGATGGCCAGCGTTATAGTGTTGCAGTAGGAAAACTCTGGATTGTGGTTTAACTAAACATTTTAACTATGTCCAACATTTGAAATTTCATTTGTAATAAAATGTATACAAAAAATTTTTAAAGACCACGTTTTTCATGTGGACTCAAAAGTAGAAAATGATTTTTCGGCAGCTACTGATCTCTGTTTGATTTCATTCTCTTGGTCTTTTGTATTTCAGTTAAAATATTTTACAACATCTAAAACGAAAAACGTGGGGCGCATCTTCATTTAGGCATGCCTTAATTTCAATTTTGAATTCAACCACTATTTCTAATTATATCAGCAATACACCTGTCTCTTATACACATCTAGATGTGTATAAGAGACAGAAGTACAGGAGATCAAGCAACCCTGTTTTTGATGCCCTAGCTATTAAAAAAATGATGATAGTAATAACTCATGACTAGGTTTAAAAAGACATTCAAGGCTTTAGAACAAAAATGACCTGAACACCTGGGACCCCAAAGACTTCCAGAAGCCACGCAGACTTCCAAATCCAGTCTACGCAGCAAGATGTTTCCAAGGAAGGCAGTTCTAATGCAGATCACCATGATATATTCAATTGAATCAGGTTTCTTTTCCAGGAAA
>NW_025939802.1:0-960 GCF_000764305.2 Hyalella azteca | reverse complement strand
AAAATAAAAATATATTTGAGAAAATGATGCTATACCAGATGGAATCCTAATGACCGTAATTTTTATCAAAATACTTACTATTTGCTTCTAGCAAAAACGAAAAGGTAGTCGATTGTTCAATGCTCATACACACGTCCGTAGTCGACAGCAGCTCGAACCGGCAGCTGTTCGACTGTCTGTGATGATCCGATGATGTGCACAACCACGCTACGCCCGCAGCTACGGACACGCTCCCAAACGGTCTAAAAGGGTCTACGTTTGGATGGCCAGCGTTGTAATGTTGCAGTAGGAAAACCCTGGATTGTGGTTTAACCAAACATTTTAAATATGTACAACATTTGAAATTTAATTTTAAAAATACCGTAGGTAGTCACTAGCCACCGTGCCACGTGTGACTGCTTCAACACTCATGGAAGGAATTTTTATAGTACATTTTTGAAACGCATTTTTATAGCACATATTCCACGCATAATGCTCCGTGTACTCCACAGTACTCGTTCAAATTTATCATCAGTCTTGAATGTCATGCCAAATTTCCAAGTTTGACATGCATGGTTGAGCGTGCGGACGATAAATTTGACATATTACAAGACTGTTTTGAAGTTTGAAGGACATGGAAATAACGGATAAGTAAGATCATTGGGTTCATGCAAGACTAAGTTTGAGCGTGTAGACGGGCAGCCTACTTATCGGTCGAGCTTCTCCCTCTATGTCTGTATTGTAGCTGAGAACTGTTTTGTTTATTGCAAGCTCTAGTTTTGTACGAGAAAATGGCACTGCATGATTCACAACACTGGTATCAAGATTTATATAGTAAATTCATAGATCTATTTTAAAAAGACAGAAATTTAGTAGAGAGTGTTCAAAGACGCGCAACAAGAATAGTTCCGGGCTTGAAAGGCAAGTCCTATGAGGAAAGATTAAAGATCATGAAGCTTCCAAGCCTCAGTTATGGACGTC